>NW_018405777.1:48866-264867 GCF_002113885.1 Mizuhopecten yessoensis
CCACCCCCACCCCCCTCACCCCCAAGTTTTTCAAATTCAAAGGTTGGAATAGTTCATTATGAAATTTCAGGGGTGAATTTGTTAATAATAATATCTGTATTAGCACAACTGATACCATAACACACAGAAAGTCGGTATTTAACCGACAGAAATATAAGAGTATGTATTCAAAGATTCCAGCTTTCTCATAACAAATGCATACACAACTACCCTCGCAAAAAACATTGCTGTCTCTCTTGTAAGATAATCTCCACTTTCTGTTCGGTTACAAAGATTCAATTATATAAAAGTATCTATAGCTTTCTATGGTACTCAATAAATATTAGAAAATTGGTTATGAATGAAAATGCATTTAGGATTGAATGTAAACAAAATTCAACGAATGGAATACTGCACAAGCAAACTAATAAATACCCAAGTTAAACACCGCTAAGTAGTGACACTGGGTTTGTGCTTCAACTTGTTTCTGATGTGGAGACCAAGATTTACTTGGGGACATTCGCAAGATTTTGTTTTCATGTGTTTATCAACATTTTACAATACACCTGTTCGCTTCAACACATTTGCAAATCATACAAAAATCCAGTAGATTTGTAACTGTGTATATCATTTGTGTATCATCACAACAAAATTGTTTGTTTCTTATAGCATGTCCACACAACAACAGCCGTTCTATACACAATAATACACATAGAACACGACTTCTCGTCATTCAAAGTGTACTTTCATGCAAAATAGAATCTAAATGATCCGAAACAAGTACTTCCAGTAAAACGACACGTATTGATGTAGCCTACTCCTGTAGACTTTCAAGCAACCCGATGTAATTGTTGATTTTGTCGCGAACTTCAAAGTGGTCCCTAACCTCGACCATCCTTATATTCCCGGCGTAATAGCAGTCAATGATTTTAACGTCCTGGAATGCCTTAAGTGCATTCTTTATGGACTCGAAAGCAGCACTCTCAGCTGGAAAAGAAAAAATATCCAAAATCACTGATAGAAAACTATTTTATTACAATCATATACAGTATTTTCCATTATGGATTGGAAAGGAAAGATATAATCAAGTTTGTTTTCTCTATAATTGTAGAAGCTTCTTTCTTGTCAAATGAATCAAGGATTAGTTCTGCAAATCTTGAACGTACCATACCACTTGGTTAGTATTAAGTTATCACACAGGAAGGTCAAACAATGAGCTTTTTTTGTGTATGACCAGGGACCTGTTCGTCTATGCAGAACAAACATTTCAGGCATAAATCCTGGCGGACTTACAAATATTTATGCAGGCCTTGCAAGGCTTTGTCAAAGCTCACCTGAAATCAGCATCAGATTACTAGGTCCGAGCTTATTTCATAAACGAACAACTCAGGTCCAATCGGTTCAATCGGTTGAACTGCAATAAATGAAAGCGACCCAGCCATCCCCTATTCATGGGAGATCACTCTAACCTATTATAAACTTACCATAGCCATCTATCCCCTGTTCATGGGAGATTACTATGACCTATTATAAACTTACCATACCCAGCTATCCCCTGTTCATGGGAGATTACTATGACCTACTATAAACTTACCATAACCAGCTATCCCCTGTTCATGGGAGATTACTATGACCTATTATAAACTTACCGTAGCCAGCTATCCCCTGTTCATGGGAGATAACTCTGGCCGATTATAAACTTACCATAGCCAGCTATCCCCTGTTCATGGGAGATTACAATAACCTATTATAAACTTACCATAGCCAGCTATCCCCTGTTCATGGGAGATAACTCTGGCCGATTATAACTTACCATAGCCAGCTATCCCCTGTTCATGGCAGATTACTCTGGCCGATTATAAACTTACCATACCCAGCTATCCCCTGTTCATGGGAGATTACTCTGGCCGATTATAAACTTACCATAGCCAGCTATCACCTGTTCATGGGAGATTACTATAACCTATTATAAACTTACCATACCCAGCTATCCCCTGTTCATGGGAGATTACTATGACCTATTATAAACTTACCATACCCAGCTATCCCCTGTTCATGGGAGATTACTATAACCTATTATAAACTTACGGTAGCCAGTTATCCCCTGTTCATGGGAGATAACTCTGACCGATTATAAACTTACCATAGCCAGCTATCCCCTGTTCATGGGAGATAACTCTGACCGATTATAAACTTACCATAGCCAGCTATCCCCTGTTCATGGGAGATTACTCTGGCCGATTATAAACTTACCATACCCAGCTATCCCCTGTTCTACTCTGGTCCTGGCGAAGGCATGTACACTCTGCAGGAAATCATTCTCTGTCAACACAATATATATACATCAACTCAGGAAAAACCTTCAGGAAAATGATGATGTATACTGATGAAAAACACTTCCTATTTAGGATACCAGTGAACTTGACATTTGGCCTTAGTGTGTTTGAAATCCTATACTGAATAATTCTATAAAGTTAACCTTTCAACCCTATAAAACTTAACTGGACTCTACCATGCATTGATCTGGATGTTTGATCATTATGGTCTACAGTGATGAAAGGGTCCAATTTAAAACAAATCATAGAACAAGGAACCAGAATAATGACAACTGGATATGTGATGTAACAATACATTCTTCTAATAAGAAATTTAATAAGAAAACTAATGGACAGCGGCATTGGGTGCCTCTATATCCATACCTTATAACTCTCTTTCGGATATCTGTTTGTAACTAGCCAAATGATTGTATTTAAGCTGTAGGTTTTGCCAATGTTTGTCTAAATTGATTTCAAAGTCTCTTATACTAGTAGTTGTTGAATTCATGACAAATTCGGGGAGACCATTCCAAATATGGATAGTTCTGAAACTAAATGAGTAAAGTGGAATTATACAGCCCCACCCCTATCCAATATGTTATACTTATGTTGATGCAAGACAAAGTAAGGGCAGATAATCCAGATTATCCAATATGTTCTACTTATGTTTTGTAGGGATGGATATGCAAGACAAAGTAAGGGCAGATAATCCAGATTATCTAATATGTTAACTACTGCCATGTTGCAATATTTGGTGCATTGTAAAGTGCTAAGCATAAACATTATTTTATGAATGAAAGTAATTTCCAACATACTATTTAGAGAGCATTTGGTTGTGTTATTAAATCACTGTCATTTTATTGAAATGAACTATACTTTTGACATATTCATCCTGTAATGGTAAGTTTCATTTACGATGTCTCTAAAGTAGTATATTTGCAAATAAAAGCTGAAATAGTATCAAATATCAAAAACTCGCTCAATTATACTACGAATACAAGTTTTAAAGAACACGTTACTGTTTAAACTAGGAGTGCTTAGATGTGCCGAATATCCCGACAGCTCTGTAATTACCTGGCAGCTCTGTAGTGAGGTTGGTGTTTATTTGACGTGCAGTCAACAGGTACGACTCGAGGAATGGTGCCAGTACGTGGTGAAGGAACACCATGTTCTCGACACAGTCACGACGCTCCATGTTAGCCTACAAGTTCAGCAAAGCCAGATACACAATGAAAAATCTTACCTCTACTCAAAATTACTAAAACATTAATCATCTTTTTATACAGATATATATATTTTTTGTATCATGTTTGCTTTAGCTATAATTCCCAGAAATCTTTATTCTAGGAAGTTCAAATGAACACAGACTTATTCCAAACAAGATATCCTTTAAAATGCTGGAAGACGTTCTTTAACGAATTATAATTTCTTGCAATTGTAAATCACTCTTGTATTAAACAAACTACTACGTATTTGGATTTTTAACTCCTTCGCCCCAGAAATTTCATAATGAACTGTTCCAACATTTGTATTGGAAGAATTTGAATGTGTCTTCAGGGGTGAATTAGTTAACATTTCATAGTTAAGTTAAAATATTAATAAATTTGAGTTGAAAATAAAGGAGTTTCTCTCCCTTTATAACTTGAGTTGGTAAATGGACAACAAATACAAAATAACTGTTAGCCTCACCACTATGCTTTGGATAAAACATTGGTTAACGACCTTGGTCAACTTTGGTCCTCCTCTTTCATTTTGATATCTCTACCAAACATCACACAGTGTTCTCTACCATACATCACACAGAGTGTTATCTACTATACATCACACACAGTGTTCTCTACCATACATCACACAAAGTGTTATCTACCATACATCACACAGTGTTCTCTACCATACATCACACAGAGTGTTATCTACTATACATCACACACAGTGTTCTCATTACTACATCACACAAAGTGTTCTCTACCAAACATCACACAAAGTGTTATCTACCATACATCACACTGTGTTCTCTACCATACATCACTATACATCACACACAGTGTTCTCTACCATACATCACACACAGTTTTCTCTACCATACATCACACTGTGTTCTCTACCATACATCACACAGTGTTATATACCATACATCACACAAAGTGTTCTTTACCATACATCACACTGTGTTCTCTACCATACATCACACAAAGTGTTCTCTACCAAACATCACACAAAGTGTTATCTACCATACATCACACAGTGTTATCTACCATACATCACACTGTGTTCTCTACCATACATCACACAGAGTGTTATCTACCATACATCACACAGTGTTCTCTACCAAACATCACACAAAGTGTTCTCTACCATACATCACAAAGTGTTATCTACCATACATCACACAAAGTGTTCTCTACCATACATCACACAGAGTGTTATCTATCAAACATCACACTGTGTTCTCTACCATACATCACAAAAAGTGTTCTGTACCATACATCACACTGTGTTCTCTACCATACATCAACATCACACAGTGTTCTCTACCATACATCACACAGAGGGTTATCTACCATACATCACACAGTGTTCTCTACCAACCATCACACAAAGTGTTCTCTACCATACATCACACAGAGTGTTATCTACCAAACATCACACTGTGTTCTCTACCATACATCACAAAAAGTGTTCTCTACCATACATCACACTGTGTTCTCTACCATACATCACAAAAAGTGTTCTCTACCATACATCACACTGTGTTCTCTACCATACATCACACAAAGTGTTCTCTACCATACATCATACAGTGTTCTCTACCAAACATCACACTGTGTTCTCTACCAGACATCACACAAAGTGTTATCTACCATACATCACACTGTGTTCTCTACCATACATCACACAGAGTGTTATCTACCATACATCACACAAAGTCTTCTCTACCATACATCACACAAAGTGTTCTCTACCATACATCACACAGAGTGTTATCTACCATACATCACACAAAGTCTTCTCTACCATACATCACACAAAGTGTTCTGTACCATACATCACACAAAGTGTTCTCTACCATACATCATACAGTGTTCTCTACCAAACATCACACTGTGTACTCTACCAGACATCACACAAAGTGTTATCTACCATACAACACACAAAGTGTTATCTACCATACATCACACAAAGGGTTATCTACCATACATCACACAAAGTGTTCTCTGCCATACATCACACAGTGTTCTCTACCATACATCACACTATGTTTTCTACCATTCATCACACTGTGTTCTCTACCATACATCATACAGTGTTATCTACCAAACATCACACTGTGTTCTCTACCAGACATCCCACAAAGTGTTATCTACCATACATCACACAAAGTGCTCTCTACCATACATCACACAAAGCATTCTCGTAGAGAACACAGTGTTCTCTACCATACATCACACTATGTTCTCTACCATACATCACACTGTGTTCTCTACCATACATCACACAGAGTGTTATCTACCATACATCACACAAAGTGTTCTCTACCATACATCACACAAAGCATTCTCTACCATACATTACACAAAGTGTTTTACTCTGGTACCTTAATGAACTGCTCCTGGAAGATTCCTCCGTCGATCTCTTCATCCTCCCAGCAAACCTCGGCAAACTGCTTTGACATCCGTGCATTGATAGGGTCAATGTTTGCACTCATCTAGAAATCCAAACATCATAAAGGGTAAGAAAATGATACTTCTAAGTTGTATCACAAAGCATCAAACGAAACAAGAGTACCACAGGGTGGAACTATACACGCCCGTCCCATGTCAATCTTACATACAACAAGAGTGGAACAATATACGCCCGTCCCATGTCAATCTGACATACAACAAGAGTGGAACAATATACACCCGTCCCATGTCAATCTGACAAACTTATAATACTCCTGATGCATTAGTGTATCTAAATGTATGGAAATGTAAGGAGAAGGAACAACATTTGTATTGTATCACTCATAAAGTTCAGAACTATTCCTGGAATGGGGTGAAAGGAGAAAACATACTATACCAGCCACCCTTTGCACATATTTCAAACCATGCTTGCCAATAATTGATATATCTTACACCATTCAAACAAAAGATATTTCTACTGTTTATTATTTACTGACAGATTTCACTATTTAGTGAAGTTAAAATATTGACTAAGTCTCATCATAATCCAGTCATATTTGACAAGTTGTTATGTAGAAACTGTGAACAAATCAGAGCACACAGAATGCTTATTAATTGTGGCAGATTTTACTCAATTTCGAAATAAACCAATCTTTATATAATGTACATGCATACCAAGTTTGAAGCAAGTTACCTTACAAGCAACCAAAGTGTGAACAGACAGACAGACAGACGGCCAGATGCTTAATATATCTAATCAAACATTTAATGGACATTTAAAATATGTCAAAAATGTGTCCTTTGCCTTTGTAACAGGACCGAAAGAATGCAACAGACCAATCCTGCTGACTCTAGACTGATAACTGTCCTTTACTTCATGAACTTTTTACATGTGTGATGAACAGAAAAGAATTAGGGATCGAATTTTCGTATAGAGAAATAATTCAATTATCCGGAACACACTTTTTATTCTAAAGTTAAGAAATGATTTGTAAAATTAGAGTCACACAATGTTACGTGGAGTTGGAACATTACCTGTTGGTCTCGAGACTTGAAGAGTTCGCGGGAGATCAGATGATGTAGAGTTTCTAGAAGTGTCTCCTCAAGTTTATCACACGGCTGGAAAACAATACAGTATATCTTATTAGATAGGAAAAGTTTTATCTCAAATAAAATACAGCTTAAAAAGACAAAATTGATAACTAGTACGAAACATTTCAATGCTCTGAGAGGAATAATGCATACAATAATTTACGACTCAAATATTTTCATTTTCATAGGCTGACACTAGTGTGTTACTGTAAACTTCATTAATCAAATGTTTGGTATATTTTGAGTAACCTTCCTTAATTGTTATAAATATAGATATGGATATCTCCAGGTAATTACCTTATACATACAATGAGGCTTAGATGATGTGAATTGGAACTTTTAGGAACTTTTAAGTAAACCTACATAATTGTGTATGGCAATGGAACCTTATTATAACATTTAACTTTGCTATAGAAAACATCAAAAAGACAAGTTTTTTTTTCTTTTTGATGTTTTCTGTACATGTTGAACACAAGCAATCTTCCAATAATGTTTTCCAATTTTAACAAGAAACTATTTGTCTCCTCAGCAATTCATTTCAAATAATTTTAACTGCAGACATTTTTCAATTTTTCAAGTAAACTTACCGGAATACATATGAATTCATATCTGAGCAGTTTACATATTTCACAGGCTGTGTCCATGATATCGTCCGTGGAAGCAGACATGACGTCGGCAGTCCTTGATTGACTTGGAACAAACAGCCCAATATCACAGTGGTATATCACAGAGCAAACTGGGAAAGATAAAGCGAAACATACAGTATACTGGTAGTTGTTTAATTTTAAGGAGCTAATATTTCGCAGTTGTAATCAAAACTACTTCAGGGGAATTAAATTTCACGAAATCATTGCCAAGTAAAAATACTGCACCTACTTTTGTATTTGACAGTAAAAGAGTGACAGGTCTTTTGTTTTATCTCTGTTTACACAATGGTGTTTATATTCACTGAGTATTCTATTTTGCACTATCTTTGTCACTGCGAATACACTGTATACCGAAACAAAATTCACTGCAGTTGAGTTTTTTCCTTTTCCGCCCTCTGTTATGAGAGCGAACATTTGTAAGCAACACAATAGTAATTAAATATACGAATTTAATATTTTGGAAAAAAAATTGGATTTTTCGCTTCAAAGGACTTAAAGGTTTACTCCAGGGTATCAGCTTAGCACAGATAAAGTAAAATCCTACTTACCTAGCACACTCTCCAGTAGATAGGCCAACACTAGTGTGTTACTGTAATAAAGTTAGATCCTACTTACCTAGCACACTGTCCAGTAGATAGACTGACACTAGTGTGTTACTGTAATAAAGTTAGATCCTACTTACCTAGAACACTCTCCAGTAGATAGGCCGACACTAGTGTGTTACTGTAATAAAGTAAGATCCTACTTACCTAGCACACTCTCCAGTAGATAGGCTGATTCTAGTGTGTTACTGTACTAAAATAATATCCTTCTTACCTAGCACACTCTCCAGTAGATAGACTGATACTAGTGTGTTACTGTAATAAAGTTAGATCCTACTTACCTAGAACACTCTCCAGTAGATAGGCCGACACTAGTGTGTTACTGTAATAAAGTAAGACCCTACTTACCTAGCACACTCTCCAGTAGATAGGCTGATACTAGTGTGTTACTGTACTAAAATAATATCCTTCTTTCCTAGCACACTCTCCAGTAGATAGACTGACACTAGTGTGTTACTGTAATCAATTATTTTTCAGATCCTACTTACCTAGCACACTCTCCAGTAGATAGGCCGACACTAGTGTGTTACTGTAATAAAGTAAGACCCTACTTACCTAGCACACTCTCCAGTAGATAGGCTGATTCTAGTGTGTTACTGTACTAAAATAATATCCTTCTTACCTAGCACACTCTCCAGTAGATAGACTGATACTAGTGTGTTACTGTAATAAAGTTAGATCCTACTTACCTAGCACACTCTCCAGTGGATAGACTGACACTAGTGTGTTACTGTAATCAATTAAGACCCTACTTACCTAGCACACTCTCCAGTAGATAGACTGACACTAGTGTGTTACTGAAATCAATTATTTTTAAGATCCTACTTACCTAGCACTCTCTCCAGTAGATAGGCTGATACTAGTGTGTTACTGTACTAAAATAAGATCCGTCTTCCCTAGCGCACTCTCCAGTAGATAGACTGACACTAGTGTGGTACTGTAATCAATTATTTTTAAGATCCTACTTACCAAGCACACTCTCCAGTAGATAGGCTGACACTAGTGTGTTACTGTAATCAATTAAGATCCTACTTACCTAGCACACTCTCCAGTAGATAGGCTGATACTAGTGTGTTACTGTACTAAAATAATATCCTTCTTACCTAGCACACTCTCCAGTAGATAGACTGATACTAGTGTGTTACTGTAATAAAGTTAGATCCTACGTACCTAGCACACTCTCCAGTAGATAGACTGACACTAGTGTGTTACTGTAATCAATTATTTTTAAGATCCTACTTACCTAGCACACTCTCCAGTAGATAGGCTGACACTAGTGTATTACTGCAATAAAGTAAGACCCTACTTACCTAGCACACTCTCCAGTAGATAGGCTGATACTAGTGTATTACTGTAATAACTCAGCTCAAACACAGTAGGTAGACTCAGCACTGGTTCCACCCAGTCGTCACAGTCACTAGTGCTGGACCTGTAGTCACAAAGTAATAATTTATCTCTATATCATTAGAGAATTGCAATAGCCAAGATATTAAAGGTTGTAGTAACAATAATATCATGTCTAACTGAATTCACAGCTACTTGGTGGTATATATGGTATTACTATAGAATGATAGAAATGTATTCAAACATTGAACAAATTGTATACCAATATATTTAAAAGCATCTTTGAGTGGTTTATTTCAGCTAGATACAGTATTTACTATATCTAAAATGTGATATGATGATACATGTACAAGAATATTCCACTTCTTTTTTGAGAACAAGAAAAATCTTCAACAAGGCGACCGCTAAGCGGTACATAATATGCCCGTCACACATTGAATTGAATAAAGCTATCATAGTAATTAACCTTCCCATGAAGTTTGGAATAAATCTGTTGAAAATTACTCATGATATCAAGCAGACACCGTTTCAGCAATTGATCAAAGGGGCATAACTCAGTAAATTACCAAAAACAACCGATAATTGATTATCGCAGACACCGTTTCAGCAATTGATCAAAGGGACATAACTCAGTAAATTACCAAAAACAACCGATAAGTGATTATCGCAGACACCGTTTCAGCAATTGATTAAAGGGACATAACTTGGTAAACTACAAAAAACATCGGATAATGGTGGTAAACGAACGGGCGTATGAAAATATGAAATTATATGCTGAGCTGAAATCAAAAGTAATGTATCATGAAAAGAATCATTAATTCAAGGAACAATGTATAGCGATAACTCAACAATCCAGCTGTATCTGTTTCCAACGAAAGTGGCGTGATTGTAAGACAGGAGGTTTACTGGGACAATTTTGTACAGAAAATTGAATTTGGTTTTTGTCTAAAATACTGATGAGAGAGACGAACAACTGAATGAGAAGTACATGTATTTGAATAAACGAGGCTCCACTATCAGTTTAAATGATTAGAGAAATAAAGAAACATGTTCAGTGAAAGTCCAAACTGACCTCTGAACCAAGTTGGTGCCCAGGAGAGCACATGTATAGTGTGTGACCTCACTTGAGCTGCCCACAAATGCAACATCCCGGTTACGATTTTTCATTTCTTGTCTCAGCCAATCAAAATCTTGTATTAACTGCTTCATGCTTGTCCCCTGTAGGATAATCATGTAAACACTGTAACGTCGTTAACAATACCACAGATCCTAGATCAGCTGTAGCTGCCAGGGTAACATGCTAATGGGAGTAGATATACAAAATTACACACAAAAATTACCCTCTACAAATAACAAGATCTTTACATTTGTTGATAAAAAATCAAGGAAACTGATATTAGAAATTAAACTGATGAATGAGAACTACAAGGCACTTTTAGTTTGAAAAGTTGAATTATGAAATTTTTTGAATTTTATAACATAAAAAAGGGTATCTACATAAACCCATTGTTTAAATGGACTCGCAGAAATTTTCAGAGGTGCTTAGTTTGAGGTTTTTGGTGCCATTTCATGATTCTATATTGTGATGTCATAGAGCACAGGAACTTGAATTTCTATCAGAATGGTCTATTTAAGCTCAGAGAACTGATTAAGCCCAATATATACCCCCCTTACCGTGTAACATTTCCAATGGACATTATGTCGACTTAGTTGAAGATGTACCATCTTGATTCATGTTATTCAAATGATTTGTGTTCAAAAATGACAGCCATTTATTCACTGCAGCTTAATTTTCGCCTTTGATAATAAGGGTGAATTTATCATAACAACAATATTTGTAAACAACATAATATACATAGTAATTCAATATGAAGGGCGAATTTAAAACTGGGCGTAAATGGATTTTAACATCAAACAGCAAAAACTTGAGAGGGCGAAAATTTTCTGGTATTTACAGTTTAACAAAACAGACTTCTTTCAATCAGAAAGTTGGTACTCACCTCCCTGTGTTTGGTAAGGAGGAGGAAAGCCAACATATTGGTACACATCACTGGTGTAGCGTGGACGCAGGCTGTAACGATAAATATCTAGTCATTATGTCGTCCTTAACACAACTCCAATCACCATATATCACTAGTGACAAGTCTATGATCACAATAATTTCTTTCAGGGATATTTCCGTTTAAGCAGACAAAATTGCCAAATCTTGTGATCTGATCAACTTTTCAGGAGTATTTTATCCAGATTTGTTAAGCCTGAGTAAAATTTATGCTAAACTGCTTTGATTTATCATTAACTCCCAAAAAAGCAATGTTCACCAATGGACAAACCCGTACAACCACACCAACAAAAGTGGTCTTGAACTCTTGGATCCCAAACATTCTCTGCATACTGAACTATGTACAGTCAAAAGTGCATTCCAACAACTGTTAGGTAAGAGGAATTCCTGTGTACGATGTGTTTCGACAACTGTGTACGATGTGTTCCTACAACTGTTATGTACGAGGACTTACTGTGTACGATGTGTTCCGACAACTGTTTGATCGCATGTCTCTGATCCTCGACCATGATGTCGGTACCGAAAAGCGAGCTAACACTGCCTGCCTTGTGAATGGGAGGGGGTGACTCGGGAGGGCTTTCCTGGCCCGATAAGTCACTACCACTGTTGGGAGGCGAGACCTGCACAGGCTGGATCTTCAAAAGATACTCCTAAAACAGACATGAGATAAACAAAATGTCAACAATATCAAACGTGATAACCATAAAACACAAGAAATAAAAGACATCTTTAACTCCAACAAAAATCAGGCAATCCACAGCAGGATATCTCCCTTTAAATCCAAGAAAATATGCAGAGCATGCACAATCAATGAGACAGAAATTATGTCTTTAATCCTGAGACACTGAAATCTGATGGACATAAATCAGCCCTTCTGAACGCATATTTATTATTGTACCACACTTGGAGAGCGCAAGATAATACAAAACAGTGTTATCATAGTCACGTTTTACGGGGGGAAACATGCAAGATAGTACTAATGCCCTATCATTCATGTGATCTAAAAATGTGGGGGTAGTTCTGTAGATTTTCCTCTACTCCAATGGTTTCAACTTATATATTGTCCTCACAGATTGTTGTATTACCTTGAGGGAGAAAGGCTGACAGAATTCCACCCTCACACTTCCAAAGTCACTACAGAAGACGCGCCAGATTGCCTTCAAGGTACCAATAAATGTCTCCTTTACTTTGGGTAGACCCTGAAACAGATATCATGATACTATGTAACGGATGAAAGATGTGTCTTGAACATTTACATGTTATTCAATAGAGAGTTCATCAAATATATACTTTAACTCATTCACCCCTATACATCTAAACTGGACTTGCCCAGTCTTTGATTTTGTAAGGTTTATATGTGACTAAAGGGGTAAATTGGTTAAAAAAAATCTCTTTTGCTAAAGTGGCTTGAAAATGTTTCAAATTTACTTTTTTTTTTATTAAAAGATAGTCCAGTCTCAATATGCTTTAATACACAGAAAATCTTGTTTACCAAACAAGTTCATCACTCACCATCTGTTCGTGATTAAAGTTTCCGTCTAGGATCTTCTCGTAGTTTATACTGATAGGTACAATATAAGCATCCTCCATTATGTCTGAAATAGCAAGAACTTTTGCATAGAAACTTGTCAAACTATACATTGATACATAGATTTTATTCTGACAAAAATAGGATTTTACAATCCTTTGACAGTCAGCTCTGAGATAAAAACAAAAAAGACCCAAAGACAGAAAGTAACAATGCACATGATCATTCATGTGAGCTAAAAAAGGTGGAGGGCACTGTATAAATATTGGTCCAGCGACCAGAGTGGACGCCTGAATACACTGAATTGTGATCTGTTTGTTTGCCAGGGTTTTATACTGAGCTCTTGAACAGCTGAGATTTTAACATTAAATTACTAATACATGTCGTTAAGTGTAATTTGACTACAGTAGCACAACTACATGTAAAATCTCGTCAAATAATTCTGAGATACCAGGCCAGACCTTTCAATTTTGAACATTGTTATATCTTGTACAGCGTTATGTATAAACTAAAAGCATGTTGTTGTAATGTCATTCTTTTCTTCATAAAGTGTTTACATACACAATTATCATCAAAGTTAAACTTAACGACTAAAAAGAGATTTTTATGATAAGATCAACTGACCAATCAAATTTTATTTTACAACCCACTGTTTCCAAATACGAACCATTTAGTTGAGCATCCACAACCACTGACACCAGTCCGCCTTTAGGTTGACACGCCTTGCCAGTACGTGAACGTCCGCCTTCAATGAAAAATTCCAGAGCCTCTCCCCTCTTCAGTAACTCCTGCATGTACTGCAAGACAGAAACCCAACAGATCATCAAAAGGTGATGTTGTTTCATAGATACACCAGATACTCCCATCATGTCTAGAACCGACTCGGTAAGGATCAATACAAAAGTTCGGAAAAACAGATTTTATTATCAATTAACATACTCAGTCAATTCAAATATCAAATAATGAACTATTGAATAACTAATTGTTTGCACAAGACATCAAAACTCAGAAACTCGGATGTTTCTATGTATAGACACAACAAAAAACAAAAGAACCACCATACATGTATATGTATATATGAAAACCTTAATTTCCCTGTTAAAACATGAAAAGTCACAAGATTAAATATTTTTTCAGTTTCATTATGGGATAAATTCTGAAGTATTTTACATAAGAAGATTTGAATGAATGGGTCCTGAAACACTTACAGAGTGTAACACTGCCCGATACACTGTATCCTTTCTACCGACCTTCTTGTCCAGCTTACGTCTGATGAAAAATCCTCCCAGTCCAGTGATTAGGGAGCTAAAAAATGTATAGACACAGTTTCTCGTACATGTAAAATAAAGTGAGATATAAGTGAAATAGCTTCTCAAAAATGTAAATCCTAGAAATAGCTTCTCAAAAATGTAAAACCTAGAAATAGTTTCCCATACATGTAAAACCTAGAAATAGCTTCTCAAACATGTAAAACCTAGAAATAGTTTCCCATACATGTAAAACCTAGAAATAGCTTCCTATACATGTGAAATAATGAAATAGAAGTGTGAAACATTGATACAGGAAAACGGTCTTGAAATTGAATGAATGATGTTTATGCCAACAATACACTGAAGAGTGGTGGTTAAATCACCCGTACACACCTGAAGAGTGGTGGTTAAATCACCTGTACACACCTGAAGATGGGTGGTTTAATCACCTGTACACACCTGAAGAGTGGTGGTTAAATCACCTGTACACACCTGAAGATGGGTGGTTAAATCACCTGTACACACCTGAAGATGGGTGGTTAAATCACCTGTTCACACCTGAAGAGTGTTGGTTAAATCACCTGTACACACTTGAAGATGGGTGGTTAAATCACCTGTACACACCTGAAGATGGGTGGTTAAATCACCTGTACACACCTGAAGAGTGGTGGTTAAATCACCTGTACACACCTGAAGATGGGTGGTTAAATCACCTGTACACACCTGAAGATGGGTGGTTAAATCACCTGTTCACACCTGAAGAGTGTTGGTTAAATCACCTGTACACACTTGAAGATGGGTGGTTAAATCACCTGTACACACCTGAAGATGGGTGGTTAAATCACCTGTACACACCTGAAGAGTGGTGGTTAAATCACCTGTACATACTTGAAGATGGGTGGTTAAATCACCTGTACATACTTGAAAAGTGGTGGTAAAATCACCTGTACATACTTGAAGATGGGTGGTTAAATCCCCTGTACACACCTGAAAAGTGGTGGTAAAAATCACCTGTTCACACCTGAAGATGGGTGGTTAAATCACCTGTATATACCTGAAAAGTGGTGGTAAAAATCACCTGTTCACACCTGAAGATGGGTGGTTATATCACCTGTTCACACCTGAAGAGAGTTGGTTAAATCACCTGTACACACTTGAAGATGGGTGGTTAAATCACCTTTTCACACCTGAAGAGTGTTGGTTAAATCCCCTGTACACACCTGGAAAGTGGTGGTAAAAATCACCTGTACCCACCTGAAGATGGGTGGTTAAATCCCCTGTACACACCTGGAAAGTGGTGGTAAAAATCACCTGTACACACCTGAAGAGTGGGTGTTAAATCACCTGTTCACACCTGACGAGTGTTGGTTAAATCGCCTGTCCACACCTGAAGAGTGGTTGTTAAATCACCTGTTCACACCTGAAGAGTGTGGGTTAAATCACCTGTACACACCTGGAGATGGGGGGTTAAATCACCTGTATATACCTGAAAAGTTGTGTTTAAATCACCTGTACACACCTGAAGATTGGTGGTTAAATCACCTGTTCACACCTGGAGAGGGGTGGTTAAATCACCTGTACGCACCTGAAGAGTGGTGGTTAAATCTCCTGTACATACTTGAAGATGGGTGGTTAAAACCCCTGTACACACCTGAAAAGTGGTGGTAAACCCCACCTGTTCACACCTGAAGATGGGTGGTTAAATCACCTTTTCACACCTGAAGAGTGTTGGTTAAATCCCCTGTACACACCTGGAAAGTGGTGGTAAAAATCACCTGTTCACACCTGAAGAGTGTTGGTTAAATCACCTGTGCATACCTGGAGATGGGTGGTTAAATCACCTGTATATCCCTGAAAAGTGGTTGTAAAAATCACCTGTTCACACCTGAAGATGGGTGGTTATATCACCTGTTCACACCTGAAGAGTGGTGGTTAAATCACCTGTACATACTTGAAGATGGGTGGTTAAAACCCCTGTACACACCTGAAAAGTGGTGGTAAACCCCACCTGTTCACACCTGAAGATGGGTGGTTATATCACCTGTTCACACCTGAAGAGTGTTGGTTAAATCAGCTGTACACACCTGAAGTACACACCTGGAGATGGGTGGTTAAATCACCTGTTCACACCTGAAGATGGGTGGTTAAATCACCTGTATATACCTGAAAAGTTGTGGTTAAATCACCTGTACACACCTGAAGATTGGCATCCTAAGGTTGTCACCAGCGGCAATGTAGGGAGCCTTGATGCTGTAGTTCCACAGTATGAAGGTCACCAATATGTAGTCAAGGTGACTTCTATGTAGGGGAATGTAGATCACAGGATTTCCTCTCTACAAAACAAGATTAACTTCTGTATTTTACTTCTAAACTCACGTTCAGTAATAAAGCCCACCTGATGATGTACAGATCTGACTGATGATGGGGCACATCTTGAAATCAGTATGTACATACAGTAAAACCCTGCTAACTCAAACTCGTAGGGTCAAGATCAATAGTTTGAGGAATACAAGGTATTCGACGAATCTGAGGTTCGACCGACATCATCATTTTTTGATCAGGTGGGACAACAGACAGTACGAGCACTGCAAATATCACGGATAGTAGATGATGGAAGAAAAAAAGAAGTTTGATCGAGAAGACAGCATTTAATAAGATTTAATATAGCTAAACAATGAAAACATATAGCTTACAAGAAAGTAAATAAAATTCAAAAGCTGCATGTGTAACGTACTTGTTGTTTTGACATTGTCCGCCATACTGTAATCGGCTGCGTTAATCTTACAAAATATCAAAACGAGAGGAACTGTTTGATCATTTTAATTTAAAAAGAAGAAAATCTTTAAGTTGAGTCCCTGTTATCATAATGTTGATTGAACAATTAACTTTGAAATTAACAATCATGACGTATTCAAGTTTAAATATCTTTTAAGTTGGTAGAGAATCTGCTATGTGATTTCTGCTCATTATTGCCATGCCAAAATATGGTTTTACACACCCAGTGAGTTAACACTTCCGCCAAATCATCAATATCAAAACATTGTCTGGAAAAAATAAATATGTACACAAAATGATAACGCAGTTACAACAGGGTAACGGTACAGCTACTTAATGATACTGCCGTTAATCCTCTAATTATCTGATGTCCAGCCAACACCTGTATAAACACAATGAGCAAGGACCGCAGCCTTTGTCTCTAGACATGTCAATGGCAGTGCTGGTATGATACACAGATAAAATAACTGTCAGGCGGGACAGGTCACACCTGTTCGACAAAGAGATAGGATTAATACTATGACCATGAAGAGTCGGGACAATTTTTTGTTCGAGGAATACGGGGTATTCGAGGAACAACGGTTCAACTAATCCGGGGTAACTTTACAAAGAATATGTACAAACTTGGTCGGGACCAAACGAACTATCGACGAATAAGGGGTATTCAAGTAAACCGAGTTCGAGGAAGTGGGGTTTAAACTCAAGAAGATGCTTTGTACCCTTTTACCCCCATTTTGAGACTTAGTCACCTGAGACATGGTCTCACTAACCTTTTACATGTAAGGATCCCTGTCCCACTGCACTCTGGTTTTTCGTATATACAGTAACCTCCCCTTAATTTCCTTTTTGATATACATATACAATGTACTATACTTGGACCAGCACACTTCTGTTGTCCGATGGCTTAGCTTAATTATTTTTCATAAAAATTTCATAAATTAACTTTAGATTTTCCCTGAAGGTAAGCAATGCCTTTTCTGTGCATAAATTTTGTAAAGGAAACGCATCCTTAGTCAAGATTTTTACAGCACAATTCTAGGCAAATTCACAGGTTACTTTCTCCTGGAGAAAGCATTGCCACCCATCTCCTAATTTTTTGTTTTTATCATTTTAATTACGTTCCCAAATTTTAACGCCTTCTTTCTGTTTTTAAGAATGTGTGCCTTCAATTTAGCTATGATATTCCAGGGATACAGTGGTGTAAGTGATATTCCAGGGATACAGTGGTGTAAGTGATATTCCAGGGATACAGTGGTGTAAGTGATATTCCAGGGATACAGTGGTGTAAGTGATATTCCAGGGATACAGTGGTGTAAGTGATATTCCAGGGATACAGTGGTGTAAGTGATATTCCAGGGATACAGTGGTGTAAGTGATATTCCAGGGATACAGTGGTGTAAGTGATATTCCAGGGATACAGTGGTGTAAGTGATATTCCAGGGATACAGTGGTGTAAGTGATATTCCAGGGATACAGTGGTGTAAGTGATATTCCAGGGATA
Organism: Mizuhopecten yessoensis; assembly: GCF_002113885.1. NCBI lineage: Eukaryota > Metazoa > Mollusca > Bivalvia > Pectinida > Pectinidae > Mizuhopecten > Mizuhopecten yessoensis. Next base: position 67,621 of record NW_018405777.1, read on the forward strand.
CAGTGGTGTAAGTGATATTCCAGGGATACAGTGGTGTAAGTGATATTCCAGGGATACAGTGGTGTAAGTGATATTCCAGGGATACAGTGGTGTAAGTGATATTCCAGGGATACAGTGGTGTAAGTGATTGTTTCGAGGATGGATCAGCCTGTTTTTATAACAAGAGGCCCAGAGGGCCTGTATCGCTCACCTGTTTCTTTTGTTACATGCAACAGACATATAGGTAACTTAAGACCATTTGGTAACTAGAACACAAGACATTTTAACATCTCTTAAACGTTCTGACGGTTCTGAAGATATTGTTTGAAACTTAAAATTTTAATTTTAAAGCTTTTAACCAAAGTTGACATTTGAATCCCGATTTGCACTTAAAGTTGACCTTTGACCTCATTACTGTAATGAAGAAAAAAATTCACACAGCTGGTCTTCATAACAAACCTAAGTATCATGACTAGTCAAAATGGTTCTTAGGATATTGTTGTTTGAGGTTTTAACATATTTGACCCCTGTGACCTTGAAAGTAGGTCAAGGTCATGTTAATGAGGAAACTTTATAGCACTCCATCCCAGGTACCTACTGGCAAAATATCATGACCCTGGGCCTTATGGAACTTGAGAAGAAGATTGTTAAAGCTTTTAACCAAAGTTGACATTTGACCCCCGACTTGAATTTAAAGTTAACCTTTGACCTCATTACTGTAATTGAGAAAAATATTCACACTGCTGGTCTACATAACATACCCAAGTATCATGACTCTAGTTCAAATGGTTCTTAGGATATTGTTGTTTGAAATATTTAACATATTTAAACTCTGTGACCTTGAAAGTAGGTCAAGGTCATTTTAATGAGGAAATTTTTAGCACTACATCCCAGGTACCTACTGGCCTAATGTCATGACCCTGGGCCTTATGGAACTTGAGAAGAAGATTGTTAAAGCTTTTAACCAAAATTGACATTTGACCCCCGACTAGCATTTAAAGTTAACCTTTGACCTCATTACTGTTATTGAGAAAAATGTTTGCACTGCTGGTCTACATAACATACCCAAGTATCATGACTCTAGTTCAAATGGTTCTTAGGATATTGTTGTTTGAAATTTTTAACATATTTGACCGCTGTGACCTTGAAAGTAGGTCAAGGTCATTTTAATGAGGAAACTTTATAGCACTCCATCCCAAGTACCTACTGACCAAATATCATGACCCTAGGTCCTACAGTTCTTCAGAAGAAGTTCAAAAGAAAAAGTTGACGGACGGACGACGGACGCTGCAGTATGGCATAAGCTCACATGGCCCTTTGGGCCAGGTGAGCTAATAAACGGATTGGGCAGGGTGTCGTTAACCCTATCCTGTCAGTATTATCACGTTTCAATATAAAGACGATTAACATGAATGACTAGAAAAATATATGGATATTGTGTTAAGATCATCTGGATAAAAAAAAGACAAAAAGTTTGAAGTCAGCCAATGAAAAGGTTTGTATTTACCGCGACAGCTTTTTGCACCATCTCCAACTGTCCTTTGTGTATTTGGACACTGTGCAGGAAATAGGATAGGAACTTCAGCAGGAACCAGCCGGCAAGTCTGTATAAAATATAAACATACCTATGTCCAAATATTATGTGTGTTTCATAACGTTTTTAGAAGCCATCAAGGCAATTATTTGTTAACGTCCTACCAACAGATAGGGTCATTTAAAGACGTGCCAGGTTTTGGTGGTGGTAGGAAACTGGAGTACCCGAGGAAAACTACCAACCTGCAGTCAGTACCTGGCAAATGCTCTACATAGCCAGCAAGGCAAAATCACATAACAATTATTTATGATTAAATATTATAGATATAGCTATTTTTTTACATGAGTTTGTTTGGAGGGGAAAGGTGATACAATGTATAAAAAAAAATTAAAAAAAAAAATCATTTGTAAGACAAAATAACTTCAAGTAAAACTGTTCTCTTCTTTTACATTTTAGCAGAATGATTTAAATTTTCAAATTTACTTTGCAAATGCCTGAACTACCCATGTCTTTCTTAGCTAGTTTCAGACTTTCATCAAGAAAGTCTCTCCCTTTGATACATTAAATATTGTTGGGACCATGAAATAAAACAAAGATAAACAGGTATCTATATATATAGGATATAATAATGGGGTCACCACATATACTGTATAAAGGGAAATTTTCATCGTGGTTTAACTTTTGCCATTTTCACTCTCTTCAATGAGGGCGAATTTATCATGACAGCAAATGTTAGTACACAACCTACAATATATGGTAACTACATGTGATAGGCCAAGATATCACCAGGTGTTTTCAGCAAAGGGCAAATATTTTTACAGGACGAAGTTTTCCCGGTCTACAGTAATAATTAACTAATAGGGTTGACTGTTTAGTTATAATTTCATCAACTTAAATGAAAATTTAACGCTCATTTAAATATGAGATTATGAACTTGATTTTGCGTACCGTAAAAGCCTGTTTGAGATTTTTGCCTGCATTCCACAGAGCAAGTTCTTGGCACCAACATCTCCAGGCAGCATCTGTCCCACACCTTCCTCCGCTAAAAACAGATCATACGTACATTACATGTCATGTGACCATACATTACATCAATCAATGTCATGTGACCATATACTACATCAATCGATGTCATGTGACTATACATTACATCAATCAATGTCATGTGATCATACACTACATCAATCATTGTCATGTGACCATACACTACATAAATCATTGTCATATGACTATAAACACAATTAATATCATGTGACTATACACTACATCAATCAATGTCATGTGACCATACACTACATCAATCATTGTCATGTGATCATACACTACATCGATCATTGTCATATGACTATACACACAATTAATATCATGTGACCACACACTCAATGTCACGTGACTATATATCCTGTTGAATTTTCAAATGACCATACACTGTTAAGTGCCATGTGACCAAACACAATCACAGTGTCATGTGATAATAACGCCACGCGACCATAGTGTCACATGACCTTACAAACATTCAGACAATGTCATCGCTCAGTGGCAGTCTTATACATCTTAACATGAAACAATTCACTGATAGATACTTAATTACAGAGAAACACACCTTCTTCATTCTGCTGCTGCAAAGCTTCTTTGACTCTGAAAGATAAAAGAGAAATGATTAAGCTACAAACATCCTGATGACCCCCCTAGGCCGAGCACCCTTACCTAGGTCTCTTTAGCTGAACATTAAATATATATCATACTACGTCATACATCTTAATGATCTTTAGCTTACAAGTCGGCTCAGAATGCATAATTCAGCATTTAACTGCATTCTACTCTGAATTATAGTCTGATAGTGAGGCTCACCTAGAGCACAGATGTTCAGTATGGTTCCATGTATGGTTAAGTATGAAGAAAAGATGGAAGGAGTACAGAGATGATTCAAAAACAACACCTGTTCCTAGGATCACCAGACTTCCAAACTTTCAAACGCAAATTAAATATACATTTTTCATGGATATCATTCTATAAATAGAATATAGATAAATAGTATTACACTGACCCATGATATTTAACTCCCCTACTATTTATCATATTAATGACAGTAAATAGAGTTACTACGTACCTGTTACAGGTAAGAACGGCCAGTGATACTTCCTTAATCGAGATATGTAGGGGAGTTAAATATCATGGGTCAGTGTAACACTATTTATCATATTAATGACAGTAAATAGAGTTACTACGTACCTGTTACAGGTACGAACAGCCAGTAATACTTCCTTAATTGAGATATGTAGGGGAGTTAACTATCATGGGTCAGTTTAACACTATTTATCGTATTAATGACAGTAAATAGAGTTACTACATACCTGTTATAGGTAAGAACGGCCAGTGATACTTCCTTAATTGAGATATGTAGGGGAGTTAACTATCATGGGTCAGTGTAACACTATTTATCGTATTAATGACAGTAAATAGAGTTACTACGTACCTGTTACAGGTAAGAACGGCCAGTGATACTTCCTTAATTGAGATATGTAGGGGAGTTAACTATCATGGGTCAGTGTAACACTATTTATGGTATTAATGACAGTAAATAGAGTTACTACGTACCTGTTACAGGTAAGAACGGCCAGTGATACTTCCTTAATTGAGATATGTAGGGGAGTTAACTATCATGGGTCAGTGTAACACTATTTATCGTATTAATGACAGTAAATAGAGTTACTACGTACCTGTTACAGGTAAGAACGGCCAGTGATACTTCCTTAATTGAGATATGTAGGGGAGTTAACTATCATGGGTCAGTGTAACACTATTTATCGTATTAATGACAGTAAATAGAGTTACTACGTACCTGTTACAGGTAAGAACGGCCAGTGATACTTCCTTAATTGAGATATGTAGGGGAGTTAACTATCATGGGTCAGTGTAACACTATTTATCGTATTAATGACAGTAAATAGAGTTACTACGTACCTGTTACAGGTAAGAACGGCCAGTGATACTTCCTTAATTGAGATATGTAGGGGAGTTAACTATCATGGGTCAGTGTAACACTATTTATCGTATTAATGACAGTAAATAGAGTTACTACGTACCTGTTACAGGTAAGAACGGCCAGTGATACTTCCTTAATTGAGATATGTAGGGGAGTTAACTATCATGGGTCAGTGTAACACTATTTATCGTATTAATGACAGTAAATAGAGTTACTACGTACCTGTTACAGGTAAGAACGGCCAGTGATACTTCCTTAATTGAGATATGTAGGGGAGTTAACTATCATGGGTCAGTGTAACACTATTTATCGTATTAATGACAGTAAATAGAGTTACTACGTACCTGTTACAGGTAAGAACGGCCAGTGATACTTCCTTAATTGAGATATGTAGGGGAGTTAACTATCATGGGTCAGTGTAACACTATTTATCGTATTAATGACAGTAAATAGAGTTACTACGTACCTGTTACAGGTAAGAACGGCCAGTGATACTTCCTTAATTGAGATATGTAGGGGAGTTAACTATCATGGGTCAGTGTAACACTATTTATCGTATTAATGACAGTAAATAGAGTTACTACGTACCTGTTACAGGTAAGAACGGCCAGTGATACTTCCTTAATTGAGATATGTAGGGGAGTTAACTATCATGGGTCAGTGTAACACTATTTATCGTATTAATGACAGTAAATAGAGTTACTACGTACCTGTTACAGGTAAGAACGGCCAGTGATACTTCCTTAATTGAGATATGTAGGGGAGTTAACTATCATGGGTCAGTGTAACACTATTTATCGTATTAATGACAGTAAATAGAGTTACTACGTACCTGTTACAGGTAAGAACGGCCAGTGATACTTCCTTAATTGAGATATGTAGGGGAGTTAACTATCATGGGTCAGTGTAACACTATTTATCGTATTAATGACAGTAAATAGAGTTACTACGTACCTGTTACAGGTAAGAACGGCCAGTGATACTTCCTTAATTGAGATATGTAGGGGAGTTTACTATCATGGGTCAGTGTAACACTATTTATGGTATTAATGACAGTAAATAGTGTTACTACGTACCTGTTACAGGTAAGAACGGCCAGTGATACTTCCTTAATTGAGATATGTAGGGGAGTTAACTATCATGGGTCAGCGTAACACTATTTATCATATTAATGACAGTAAATAGCGTTACTACGTACCTGTTACAGGTAAGAACGGCCAGTGATACTTCCGGGTATTTATGTATGGTCTTCCTCCTCAGACTGTACACCAGCTGGTCAAACGAAGACTCCAACCAGCCACCGGACCTAAGATCAGAGGTACTATACATCATAGTGTTGTCATGGTGATAACCAACAGATTCTAGTACCTATATTTCTTATCTATATATATCTCTTTTATTTGAATTATCTCCTCCTTAACATCTGACAGTACAAACCAGCCTCAGAGACCATTTGAATATTCATAGAAAATTTGCATCTGTCTATAATGACCTCCTGTCGAATATTTATTATACCCCGGGGGCCAAGGGCCATTTTTGAAGGTAGGTGACACCTGTCTCTAGTTACAACCTGGTTATAATGATAATATCTTTTTGTAAAATACCCAACTGTTTATAGAATTGTCTGAAACAGCCAACTGTCTATAAACTTCTCGAAAATATTAATGGGACAAGTTTAATATCTGACATGATAAACTTTAATTTACATGTCTCTGTTATGCATAAAAAACACAATATATAATATGACTTGGTCAATTGCTCAGATTTTATTTCTGATCTGATAAACTTTGACAAAAGTGGTCATTTCAAAGGTCAAATTCATCAATGAATATAAATTTAAAGATTAAAGAAAGCTATGTCATTCTTCTATCCCTGACAGAATAGGCATACTTGCCAACTTCTCAAAATGTTCATGGGGGAGAAAAGTGGGTGAGGGACACTTTCGACTCGAACCTATACTAACAACGCGTAGCAGAGACAATAGCCATGTCATCACGAAGTATTATCGTCAAGTATATAACCGATTTGCATAGCCCAATAGAAATTGATTTTTATTGTAGACTCTTTCAATTACTTTCCACCATGGCTAATGCTAAAGTCCCTATGACATACCTAAATAGAAATATTTAGAAATATATTTTGTTATTGTCCTACTATCTACCACTAATAAATAATAATATATTTATGAAATTGAAATAATTGGTTACCGGTTATCTATAGTATTATATAGGAAAAGACTAGTATAGGCATAGCCTGTTGTTTTATCCCTTTGTTTGTACTGCTATATTTCTTTATTATTTGTATTATCTTTGTTTTTATTGAAAATAAAATGTTTTGCAGCTGTAAAGATAGATATATTTATAAACTTTAAATACAGTTTGAAAAGTAAGTATTTTTTTTATATGAGATTGCTAAAATCAATTTCAGGAAATGCAGGTTATTCATGATAATTTATTCATAATGTCATTGTCAACTGCAGGGAATGTTTATCGAACAAATCCTTGACAATTAATTAAAGAAAAAATAATAAAAATAATAAAGTTTACTATAGACTATTTAAACATTCGTGTAAATTTACCCAATTTATATATGACTTTAGCAAGTCTATACACGTGCCATGAGCAACGACATATCTTACTGAAAATTTCACTGTCTCTCTCGAATCTATTATCTAATATGTTATAACCAGACAAAACAAGAAATCCCACAAATCAATTGATGAAGTTTCCATTTGAATCTTTGTACATATGTCAAATGAGATAAAATATATCTTAAATGCAAATCTTTTTATATTTTCGTAATAAACCAACTTGTATGCTTTCGTTTATGGTCACCGTTGTTGATCAGGAAGAAATATATTAAATAATTGACTGAAATGTTTTGGAGCAAACCTTGTTTTTTATTAAATCTAATGCCAGTCATCTTTGCCTTTGCATTAAATACATCACTGATGTTCGTGAAATCAATGTGAACTTATAATTAGCAATTATATGAACTCTCAACTTTGACCGTACGGGGTTGAACGACACATGAATCAAAACGCACTCGTCTGGCTGGTTGATATTTACCAATCCTCGGAAATTCGTTTTCCAAAGCAACTTGATATTTTGTTTCATATTTTTGAAGTTTTGCAGTGGGTTTAGAAGGAGTTAATACCTTGAAAACACGAAAATGTGAATGGAAATCTTCAAAATGGCAGATAGCATCTGTGAAGCCAAACACAAATGAGGAAACAATTGTTCTGATTTTTGTTCAGATTAAAAATCGTAACACATCATCGACCACTCCAGGTCGTTTCTGATTGGCTATGATCAGGAGCATTTTAAATATAGTGTTAGGTTTTCCCAAAATCGGAACATTTCCCAATTTTGACAAATACGATCGGGAGGCCTAAATCAGGAGGCTACCGCCTAAATGCTAAATCAGGAGGCTTCCACCTAAATGCTAAATCAGGAGGCTTCCACCTAAATCAGGAGGCTCCCGCCTAAATGCTAAATCAGGAGGCTTCCACCTAAATCAGGAGGCTTCCACCTAAATCAGGAGGGTTAGCTAGTATGAGTATGGTACCTCAGTTCTGTCTTCACATTGAGGATATCCCGGATCCCTAAACTTGCTGTGGTGCTGGATATAAGGTCAACCTACAATAAGATAGTTGAAGAAATATCTGAGTGGAAGTCTATGGTTATCAATACAGATTTAGGTGCAAAAGAATCTTGGTTGATCAGACACTTTATAGACATTGCTGCAAGCAAACACTCTTTTGATCCTGATTAACTGCCATGGCAAATGACACTTGAAGTTTGCAGGGCCTTCTTTGATTCATATTTATTATATTTAATGCTTAGAAAATATTTATGATATTAATAAATGTATCTTTATTATTGCAGTCAATACATTATCATGCCGACAAAAGAGAAACAAAAACATTGACTGAGTATACTGTATAGTCATGCATGGATAAAAATCAAAAATGTAAAATTTTGCGAAATTTTGTTGTTATCTCAATACCCAGCTATATTATACTGACCTTGCTGTCAGGGAGACATGCACAGCATTGACCCATGAAAGGGCGGACAACTCTCAGAGTATCTGCTGTCACAATAGGTGTGGTCTTAAATTGGGCTATAAGTCTGGAAGAAACCTGTGGGTTACAGAACCTATATGAGTCTACATTGATTCACATGTCTCTTACAGCCAATATATCAGTATTTATATATCTCCAAAATCCAGGAGGCACTTTGTCAGCAATAGAATCAAATATAACATTATACTGATTTGATTCATAATTTTCAAACATTCATAAAAGTGGCATACATATTTCAATAATTCTATACCTATAACTACTGTATCTCGAGGCAATTTGTTATCAACAGTGTCACATTTCTCCAACATTCAAATGTATAAACAAATACCAACATTCAAAAATATATACAAATATTTCTTTATAACTAAAACTGCCTGGAGACAACCTGTAGGCACCAAATCTTCAGTAAGCAAGAGGCCCAGAGGACCTGTATCGATCACCTGGTTATGTTTAAAATGCTTGATATGAGGTTAAGATATAGCACTCCATGGTAGGTACTGTATGTACATATGCAATTTCAGAAAGATCCATCCAGAATTTCTGGAGATATAGCAAGAACAAACTTCAAATGTCAAAATCCAAGATGGCGGCCTGGTGGCCATCTTGTTTTAATGAATACACCCTAATAGTAACGGGCACTACTAGACAACTTGATGGAGACATTATTTGAGATAAAATCCTGTAATCCCTATGGTAGAAGAAGGATTTTAAAGGTTTACCTCTATTTCCCCTATTGGGCCCCTCTTCTTTGCCCCTAGGGGGACCACACCCAATGTTTATAAAAAAAGAGGCCCAGAGGCTTGTATCACTCCCCTGGAAATGTTAGCAAAATCGGAGTTGAAATAGCCAGATGTTGCGAGTAGTGTACATGTTGGTTAGTCAGGGGTTATATTTATATGCAATTGGACAAAATCCTGTCATTCCTACAGGAAAAGGAGAATTTGAAGCATTTGCTATGTTTCCCCTATTGGGCCCTGCCCCTCTGCCCCCAGGAGGTTCAGACCCATTGTTCATACAAAATTGGTTCCCCTTCACCAAAGGATGCTTTAGACCAAATATGAACAAAATCCTTTCATTTCTACAGAAGAATTTTACAGATTTTGCTAAATTACACCTATTTGGCCCCACCCCTCAGGCCCCAGGGGGTCAGACCTACAATTTATACAAAATTGATTTCCCTTCCCCATAGGATGCTACTGGTCAAATTTCGTAACAATACCATCATCCCAAAGGAAGAAAAAAGATATTAAAGCCATTCCTCTATATCCCTTATTGGGCCCGTCTCTCTGTCCCAGGGGGGTCAGACCCACCGTTTCTACAAAATTGGTTCCCGCTTACCCAAAGGTGCTTCATAACAAATTTGGTCAAAATCCTGTCATTCCTACAGAAGAAGGATTTTAAAGAATTTGCTGTTTTCCCTATTGGGCTCTGCCCCTTTTCCCCCAGGGGGGGCCACACTCACTGTTTATACAAAATTGAGTCTCTTTTGCCCAAGGATGCTCCAGACCAAATTTGGATGAAATCCCTCAATCCTTATGGTAGGAAAAGAATTTTTAAGGTTTACCTCTATTTCCTCTATTCGGCCCCACCCCTCAACCCTCAGGGGGGCCACACCCAGCGTTTATACAAAATTGAGTGCCCTTGGTCCAAGGATGCTCCAGACCAAATTTAGTTAAAATCCACTAAGCCATTCAGGACTAGTAGCGTTTTAAAGGAAAAGTTGACAGACGGACGACAGACGCTGCGCCATGGCATAAGCTAGCTTTCTTGCCCTTCGGGCAGGTAAGCTAATAACTGGACTACAGTTGTATTTCAATATGACATCAGAAAGGGTTATTTACAATATCTCAGCCAACCCAAAGTTATATTATACGTTATACACATTAAACCTCTGTAGTCTTCAGTAATGGGCAATTTTAACAGATTTGGACAAAACTTTCAGTCCATAAAGCTACTGGTCACACATCATGACGCCTTGACAATTAGACATATTAATATATTTGAAACCTGGCACATCCTTAAATGACCATAGCTGTTCATAAGATGTAAAAGACAAACAAACCAAACCAAGGACCCCCTGTTAACTTGTCATGTACCTTAGTGAAGGTAATTAATGGGAACTTTAAGCTGAATCACAGTCAGCTACAACCCATATTTCATCTTCTTTAACTTACTGAACATATTTGAGCCCTGTGAGAATGAAGGGGGGTCTAGGTCACTTATTTTAACATGGTTGACAGCCCTTCACTAAAGCTAGGTATCGGCCCAATATGGACTCCAGATGAGTTCTATCCAAGATTTACAGACCTAATCTAAGCAATAACCATTGAGGACAAAGGACAACATACAAATTATTCAGACCAGGTCCTTACCAATTGAAACTGAAAAATAATTACTTGTGTACTTTGGGGATATCTCGACTGTATTTTGAGATGTGTGACAACAATGCATAGAAAAACACACCTTTTTTCGAGACAATCGAGACGAATTTCCAAAAGGTATATCATGATTCATGACTATACTGCCAAAAAAAATTAGTTTGATCAACAAATCAAAAGTTGTGTTACATCTCAAATAAATTTAAATTTAAAACAAACTCACAGACACATAGAACAGGGAGTAGAAAAACTAACCGATACTGTCGAAGCTGACGTAGCTCTCCTTCGCTCTCGAACTTTTCTGTGACGTACTGGTCGCACACTATCCCCAAATTTGTCTGTCCAGCGCTGCCTCCCCTCACAAAGAATTCGGCTTGTCAACTGCCCTGTGACCTCCTTTGGTTTAGACGTAGGCGCTGAGGTTGGGGCACGCTGTTCCCATTTCTTATATACCAAATCCAGGTCAGGAGTGACAGTAGTGTTGGTTTTCAACATTGTGATATTTAACACTGACCTGATCAATGCAAATGAAAAATATAGATAGTTATAAACTATTTGGGTTTACAATTGGACAATTCTCATCATCAGCTCTATATAATTTAATTTTGCCTATAGATCTCCCCCATAATCTTTTTTTTGGTATATATCGTATATACCTAAAAAGAAAAACAACTGATGACGGAACTACTTTTTACACTTCAGAATGCAAAATTACAACGCAGCTTTATTTCAGCACAATTGTTAAGTTTACGTAAAAAATAAATAAATCTTTAACTGTGCAATTACAACGTGTTTGTCTACTTTTTTAAAAATTAAATTATAAAGAATGCCCAAGATTTTGTTTTGGTATATACGGCATATACCGGAAAAAAAATGTGCACTTTTTTGCATAAACCGCTTCGGTATATACCTATACCAAAACAAAATCTTGGTAATTCCTTAAATAACTAAATATATATTATAGGTCTACTGTCAGCATAGCTCCATGACACTGGTAAATCATCCAGGAACAGCACAGTACTGTAAGTCACCACCAATGGGCAGGAGGCTTAGAGCCCGGGGCTGAACATGCCCAATATATTAAAATAAGTCATTGACAATTTACATGCTCCAAGTAAATGCAATTCTAAGTGTGAATAAATTCAAAGTAGATAACTAAGAAAAAATAGTCTTTACAACACCTGTATAATCTACCCCTCGTTAGTAAATATCTCATTCATTTGTTTTTAGCACTATGAATTAGTATATATATATACCAGTATGTTCTATCAGTCAATTCATAACAGGAAGCAATAGGTCACCAAAATCTCAGGTCTGACCCCTGGGCCAAACGCTTACCCGCACACTAATGTAGGTCACAGGAAAGGTTTACGTATCTACCACTACTTCTAGTACCAATGTTGACAAATATATACAGTTAGTATATTCTATTATAATAAATGTTTTCTTATCACAGGGATAATCCTGGAGGGGGCCATGGGGCCACTGACCCTTCAAAACTGAAATTGACCCCTATATGTTCCAATATGTTTTTATTTTTACATAGAATGGCCCCTTTTAATTTTAATATGGACTGAAAATTGCTGAAAATGGCCCTCTGCTCTCAATTTCCAGGATTTTCCCTGCTAACAGAATATCTAAATTATTATTCTTATTCCACAAACGTTTTTCTAACACAATATTTCATATACTGTCCTTATTCTATATTTTATTTTTATTTTCTAATAGAATATCTCGCATACTGTCCTCTTTCTATTTAAATACCTCTTCTCCCAAATAAACATTAGTAATATTGCCCTGGTTGTGAAGCAACATAATTAATCAAGAGGGGAAACAAGGAATAATGTTTCCCTACCACAATGAATATTCAATTATTTTACCTAAGTAGAACAAAGATGTAACAATAAAGACGATCAAATACACAGGTTATATCCGACACCTGCTTCATTCTCTAGGATCTCATTAGTGACACATCTTCCTTAATATTCTAGAGAAGCCAAAGTCCGGGAAACTCAAGCAGGTGAGGGAAAGACAATATTTCCCAGTCATGTGATGAAAATAATCCAATCAATTGTGCCATTAGATAGATATTGAGACATAATAACACATTTTCTCCAACACCCTTTTTTCTACTTTTTAAAATTAAAAAGTTTTCACCAGATTACTGTGCATGTTAACCTACAAACTGTCAACATACCTATTTTAGTGCACTATCGTTTTTAACAATGCAAGCTCTGATGTAATAATAAACATAACAAAGGAAGTTGGATTAGTACAATAATGTAAGTGTGGAAAGAACCAATAAAATATTATTACAGTACTGCTAAATTACGTATTTCTACAGTACTGCTAAATTACGTATTTCTACAGTACTGCTAAATAACATATTTCTACAGTACTGCTAAATAACATATTTCTACAGTACTGCTAAATAACATATTTCTACAGTACTGCTAAATTACGTATTTCTACAGTACTGCTAAATAACCTATTTATACAGTACTGCTGCTAAATTACGTATTTCTACAGTACTGCTGCTAAATTACGTATTTCTACAGTACTACTAAATTATGTATTTCTACAGTACTGCTAAATTACGTATTTCTACAGTACTGCTGCTAAATTACGTATTTCTACAGTACTGCTAAATTACGTATTTCTACAGTACTGCTAAATTACATATTTATACAGTACTGCTAAATTACGTATTTATACAGTACTGTACTTTGAAAGTTAAACACATTCAATGATTTTAACACCAAATTAATTTTCAGTTTTAATATAACTCATGGGTGCAAATTGTTCTCTTGATACCGTATATGTGTACAACTTTTGACCCTTTAACCTTGACCAATGAACACAAAATCTCATCATGTGTAGCACCTGATCATGATGTGACTTGTTATTATACTATGTACAGTGATATTATAAACTGAATAGCTAATATCCCCATCCACTATCCAGTTTGTGTGGGATTGTGGGAGGGGGCCCTGGGGTTGAGGGGTATANGGGGGGAAGAGGGGGGGGGGGGGGGGGGGCTATAACTATTATTGACCCTTCTTACCCTGAAAATAATGTAATATAAACAAATTGAACGAAATGAAACATCGACAATACTTCCCGTTCAAAAGAAAACATTAAATATTTTAGAAGTGTTCAGAATAATCAACTTTATTGAATATTGGTCAATTAAGGCCAATTAGCTGATTAATCGACTACAGAATTCACGATCAGTTTTAATTGTGTGTAGATATTTCTAAACATTTTCTTCAGGTTGGTAAGTATGGATTATGAAAAGTTCTTTTTGACCATAAAGCGTATGCACACAAAGGTGTAAAATGTGTACGAGTTGTCCACAAAATCACAAGATCACTACAAAGCATAGCTGGATTGAGTCATTTCGGTATTTATATAACAACTATTGTACATACGCTTACAGCGTAGCCGAAATCGTCGTCGATTTTGTGGCAACTTGTACATATTTTGCACCTTTGTGTGCATACGTCATTTGTCTGATGAAGGTGACAGGGTACATATCGTACAAGTCATCGAAACGTCACATAGAAAATTGTATTGGTTGTGTAAAAAAGAACTTTTCATAACTGTGTGTAGATATTACGGAGTTTTCTGTAGAGTGACTCAAGTCTATCACTTGTTAGATACGTAAACATACAAACAAGACTTAAACAGCAGAAGTGTCCTGATATTTATTGCTATGCTGGCATTATTACCGACTTACTTTTACTTTCAAGTCTGCTCATGGCCACATAGGACTATAAATTACAGACCAACCATTTGAAACGATCTTATTCTTACTAGTACAGTTTTTCATTTCCGTAAGTGAATCGCAACAACAGCATGGAGGATCTGATTATGTATATATCTTTGAAACGATTATTAATCAATAATTGGTTAGCAACGATAACCAATGATTTACCATAATATTTCAACCAATTTCCAACAGATATTTTTCTGCCAAAATTATATGTTCCTGCCGTAAACACTGCTGCTGTTTATTTAGAGAAATGACATCATCATACACACATATATATATATATATATTGATCCAGCCGAACAAGGAATTGATAGGGGAATAGAACGGGCTCCCTGACAAGCACTAGAAAACATTATACAGGCCTAGCCTGTTATCTAACTGTTTCATTCATACAATCAAATTTGTTCAAATGAAAAATATAATAATGGTGTCAAGCCAATCAAGGTTTTACTGTATGTGCTGAATTCTATGAATTCGGCTAAGGTATAGTACTAAGTGTATACAACGTATTAGTAGCCCCCACCACCACCACTACTGTATCTTCAAAGTCTTCATTTAAATGTCATTCAATCGTCCAGGAAAAATAATGCTTCAGACCAAATTTAGGAAACGCCCATTTTGCTTTTCTGTACATGTAGCATTTGGAACCAAAAGCTGACAGTGGACTTACAGAATTATGATGAAGTCACAACACAACACAGGCTTACTTCTTGCCACGTAAATTAATAGATTTGAATGAGGGACATTACATATACCAGGATGCTGTACTAAATACTTTTGTTTAAATAGGTACGTACACATCATGGTTTGTGAAAGAACATCAAAGGTTAATTTTGAAATCCGTAACAAACAAAAAAAAAAAAAAGTTACACGAACCAACCAACCAACTATTTAAGTTACACGAACCAACCAACCATTTAAGTTACACGAACCAACCAACCGACCATTTTAAGTTACACGAACCAACCAACCAACCATTTAAGTTACACGAACCAACCATTTTTAGTTACACGAACCAACCAACCATTTAAGTTACATGAACCAACCAACCAACCATTTAAGTTACACGAACCAACCAACCAACCAACCAACCATTTAAGTTATACAGGGAATCAGGCAGCCCAACAACTGTTACAGAAACTCTAGATGTTCCAGTAAAACATTGATGTACATGTAATATAAAATAAATGTTTATTTTACAAAAAAGATTAAACCAATTGTTGGCCTAAATGGTATCCTCGCTATCTAGGGGTAATGCTCACTTACACTCTCTGCACCCCTGGAATATGTCATAGTAAAATTTTCGGCTGATTGTGCGCCACATTGTTGATGAGACAATAAGACTAGCTTGATCCTTTGTTAGTTTGATGTACATCAAAATAATCTCGCGATGGCGTAACGGTAAAATCGACTGACTTTGAAGTCGGGCATCCCTTCTCTGTAATCAAAGGACAACAATTGGTCAGGTTTTTTACCCGAGACCAATCAAATACCTATTATGCTAGGACTTATTCCAGGGGTGGAGCGAGTGTAAGTGAGTGTAACCCCCTGGAGTATCGATGTGAGGATGCCTAAATGAAAGTGTGCAAAAGTTCTAATGAAATGACAGGATGACAGAAGAAAACAAACCAAAGTGATTAGCACCTTCAGGTGACAGAGACATACCAAGTGTGTGGATAAAATAAATCATAAATAAAGAGGCTTATCACTCCAGTCAACGTTGTCCTGTCATTTTTTATATCTAATGGTACAGGTAAGTATATCATACTTCCTGTTTCCAAACACCTCGACACATGGACTGTGACATGTACACAGTCATAGACTAGGACGTCCTAAGGGCAGCACGCCTGAACTCGGACAAATCTTAAATGCTATATGTATTTATCAAAACCAAACAGTCTACTGTCTATTATCAATGCAAAAATACAATTACAGCGATATAAATATAGTATATTGTGTGGCTTTAATTTAATATCAGGACTTAATTAGTATGTACATTAGAATAAGATAAAATGAAGATAATAGTTCCTTGATAAAACTGTTTTACCATTATCAGTGGGGGTTTTATCTCAATTTTACAACAGCACCTGTTCCTTTATGCATTGGGAAACTAAAGCATTATTTGTACTGAGTTTGGGGATATATTCCAGTTTTGTTTGGTCATTTTGGGAAGATAAGGCACTTTAAGCTATAGGGGAAACAGCCTGTATTTGGCAGTAAAACTGAGCAGAAAAAACCCAATGATTATTGAAACTGGAAGTGAGAGAGTGATTTTTTATTAGTACAGTGTAGTGCCATAATATATAATAGCATAATTATACCATTTACTGTGAACTTAGCCAGACTGTATTAAACGTTACGTATTAATTTAATTAATGTAATTAATTTGTAATGATATCATTAATTAGTGTTAATACACTGTGTGGTAGGACATTCGACCATGATGTCTTTGTCTGCCATATACATACAAGGCATCATTTCTTTCATTAGACAATAGAAGGGCTGCTGTACCCACACAGTACATACAGTATCAGCTCTATTGATTTTTAACAAGATAAACAACTAATTATATATATAGTCACAATGTGGTCACAATATAATTGTGTATATATATATATATATATTGTATAGTGGTGTATTTAGAGACTGTTAGGGTCTATTCTTGGAAATAATAGTCAGAAAGTCAGAAAGCAACCAGAAATTCTGACAAATTACATTATCCATGTTAACCCTTTCAACATTGTGGTGTAGTTAAAGAAATTTACAAAAAAACATCAAACAGTTATTCAGACCAGTTTTATTCATTTTCGTTATATTTTTATAGGGCTTTTAAATAAATGAGACTTTATTTTTGTTTACCTGCCCAGGAAAACAAAGGTGTCGGACGTTTAAGTGCATTCCAGTTAGTTAAAATTGCTCATAGAGGTTAAAACTAGCGCCAGTCGGGGTACCTGAAACATGTATAAATATGTTTTTTGCCTATGGAGCGACAGCTGCATTAACCATGTTTAATAGAACTTTTCTCAACAAGTCAAACCTTCACCAGGTTTGTTTTCATGTTTTAAGGGGAGACAATGATAGTTAAAGTGTTCAATAAAATTATTCTTCAACGGCCATACTTCACTTTAAGTGTTTAAATTGAATCAGTTCATGATTAACTATATATAGCAACAGTGACATTGGCCGTGAACTTGGAACACTGAAACACAACAATGTCCCAAGTATACTCATACTTGACCTTTGCATAAAGTTTGACCAAAATCCATGAAAGAATGAAGTTGCTAAGTGTTTAAATTGAATTAGTTGATGATTTTCTATATATAGCAAGTGTGACCTTGGCCTTGACCTTGGATCCCTGAAATACAACGATGTTCGAAATATACTCATACTTGACCTTTTTATAAAGTTTGACAAAATTTTGTCAAAGAATGAAGTTGCTAAGTGTTTACATTGAATAGGGACGGGACGGACATGGGCAACACTATATGCCCCCCCATTTTATGGCAGGGGCATAAAAATCCCATAAGTACGTCCTGTGGCCATCTTGTTTTTATGATCACTCTCCAAAGTAAACAAACACA
This sequence comes from Mizuhopecten yessoensis, assembly GCF_002113885.1. Lineage (NCBI taxonomy): Eukaryota > Metazoa > Mollusca > Bivalvia > Pectinida > Pectinidae > Mizuhopecten > Mizuhopecten yessoensis. Next base: position 85,938 of record NW_018405777.1, read on the forward strand.
ACTACAGACCAAGGGAACCTACATGTCAAATTTGAGAAAGATCCTTCCAGAACTTCCTGAGAATGTTCCCTGTCAAAATCCAAGATGGCCACCTGTTGGCCATTTTGTTTACCTGATCAGTCTCAAAAGTAAATATGCACAAGAACAAGCTAAGGTAAACCTACAAACAAAATTTAAGAAAGATCCCTCTGGAACTTCCTGAAAAATAGTGATAACAAACATTCACTGTCAAAATCCAAGATGGCCATCTGTCGGCCATTTTGTTTTACCGATCAGTTAACATGCGCAACTACAGACCAAGGGGAACTTTCATAAAAAAATGAAAGATTCCTCCTGTACTTTCTGAGAAAAAGCTGTACAAGAATTGTTTACGGACGGACGAAGGGTGATTTGAATAACCCACCATCAGATGATGGTGGGCTTAAAAGCAACAAGATGATAATTCAACCCCAGGACCTTAAAACCTTTAGGGGAACGCTCTAACAAACTGAGCTACATGGTCACTAACCAGTCCAGTTTTGCTCCATCCTTCTTTTTTCCAGAATGCCTTTGATCAGGTGACACAGTGGATACTACACCCATCTTTCACCAAATTGGCAGGGGTTTGATTCCCAAATCAAACCGTGAACTAATGGGGTCACCTGCCAAAGCACATGGACTTACTACGGAATCTTCTAATATTTCAGACTACATACATGCTTTAGTCCATTGTCATCTGCGGGATAACTGAGCTACTCGGTAGTGAAGCGGACATAAAACCAATCAATCAATCTTCCATCCAGGCCAACAAGAGTGGTTAATATCACAGGGACTAGAGAATTTGTTACAGAAAGTCTATATAAACCCCTAAATCATGTAAAATTACTATGAACACCTTAGTTTAGGTCTAAATATAGCTGTAAAAAATGATCATGTCCCTGTGGTTGATATCAGTTGATAGAACTTTATTCATAACTGTTGTAAAATAAAGTTCACATACAAAATATTTCTGATCCACAAACACACAAGACAATTCACGTATTCCATTGGGATATTTAGTTGGGGACAACAGTTCGGGAATCAAACTCATTACCCAGCTGAAAATCCAATGACCAGACGATCTACCTGGTGACCAGGAGTTGACCCAAGTCAAGGTTAACACTGATGGTCTGACCAGATACGGGATAAGATAAACAAATCTCAATACCGCAGTATACAAATGCAGGGGACATAGCATACGATAAATATGCAAGTGCACACACGTACCGGTATAAAATCCAAATTTATATTAGGATAAATAATGTTGAACACAGAAGAATTGTTTTTGCTTTGTGGTCATAACTTGAGTGTCTAAGCTTAAGATCAGTTGCATCAATTTTTGACACGCAATTTTGATACCATCGATACAAATGCTGATACGTCCGAGGAAATAGAATCAGGAAACCAGACAAATCCAGTTATTAAACGATTGATAAGCAATGGCCGAGTCAGATCAGTAAAGTCTGATGTCGGCAACAATGACCTCTGCCGGTCATACAAACTTACCTTCGGTTAATCAAGTAGATGTATTACTGTGTCGACATGGTGCAATGTTCCACGCCTAGCTGGGTGGACTTGTTATCTGTTCTAACACTATCACCATATTGTGACCAATGTCCAGTGCAATATGCATGAAGTTGTTCTCACCGGACATGTGCGCATTGAATTTTGTCAACAAGCCCATTACAGAAGAAAGGACAATACTGATTGGTTGACTTTCATTCACCGACCAATCGAAATTGGCGTTGTAACCATTCCGCATAATGAGATATGGTAAAGGAGAGAACCGTATGTCGGTTCCCGGAAATCTTATAATCATATGATGCAATATTTGACACTATATACCCTCAAGACATCGGCGGTCTGCCTTATCGCAGTCACAACAGATCCATCACATCCGTAGTACTATATCTACCTACCAAGGATACCCGTGGCAGGTAGAAATGCCATTCATAATTAATAAGATTGAACCAATTTATTCAAGCAGGCCGCCTGGATACTGTTTGCTATAGGCCTACACGTCTCTGTTTTCAATAATTTTATACAATGCAATTTTCGTTCAAAAAAAATAAAAAAATAAAAAAATAAATCAGTCAACAAATGAAGATTATATATGTTTTTCAATTTTGAAGCTAGAGGTAAATGATAGACTCACAGATAGCTTCCGTGGTATAAATGTGCTTTACAAGTATGTTTATTAGAGCGGATACTAATTCCGAGTTAATTCCTACACATACAACAAATTACAGATACTACCCACAATTTCCCCCAATATCATGTTGCAGAGTTTCACCAATTAATAGGAAAACCAGGTACACACACATATATATATATATATATATATATATACACTACGTCTTCTCTCCCACTGGGAAAACATATATTTGACAAGTACCTGTTCAATAGAGGATGTACGAACGAGGATTAGCATTGGGACCCAGCAAGACAACAACTAGCTATCTCCGTCCCGTCATAACCACGTAATTCACACTGACTAATACCAGAAGTAAATAAGTGTCAACTGATGTTTACATCGACTAGTGTATGTCCCGTGGTTTATTTATAGCTACAAGCTTAAAAGTTCCCCGGGCAATTGAGAAAGTGCTATCGGATCAATGAACATTGACTTTTTGCTATAGCCATACGCTCTGGGTTCTCAACCTCAAACTTTGATTATGTGATCAAACCTATGCACTTTATTGAGGACATGGAAGAATTTTGGAGAGGCTTAAGTAATCAGAAACCTGTTTTCAATGTTTACACTTGACTTTTTGACAGTGTTACATGGCGCGAGTTGCAAGAAAGTTTGTGTATGAATACGGGCCCCGGTTTTGCGCGTTGAAAGCAGCATCATCTTACTATGTCGACCTCCTACCGGTTCATCAGTTTGGATCGCGATAATTATGAAGAAGTTTGTTTTTGTGAGCAAAAACGTTTGCCTCCAATTTAACGATTTAAAAGTGACGGCCCGGACAAAGATATTCATGAAAATAATGCACTTGTTTGACCTCCGAACTCGAAGTCAAGGTCACAATGACCTAACGATAACGCACTTATACTGCAAGTTTTATCAGGATGGTATCTTTAATTTAGCACTTGTTTGACATAACTGTTCGAAGAATTGCCAACTGCTAAATTATAAAATACATATATGAACAAGTTCTAATTGTAATGGGGACCATTACAGAAGTCCTCAAAACTGACTCCATAATCGCAAATGATGTTTGGATAGAGTTTACAATGCCATCATATACTTGCATAAAAAGTTAAAGCAAAATCTGACACAGTGTGGGACCGTTGGCATCACCTTGGCGTACACATTTAAATGTTATTATAATAATGAAATGGCGACCACTTGTATTGAAATGACTTACCTTGGAATATCATGAAATTGCAGCCTTATGTAATGAAATGACGACACCTCATAATGAAATCACAACCCGTTACATATTGAAATGACTAAACGTTTTATATCATGAAAGGACTATGTATGGTTTGGGCCTGTTTTGACCCCCAAATGCATCAAAATTCAAAACCTTTAATTGATCTTTGAAATGACTGTTTATTTATTTTCGAATACTTCCAAAATGCTATTATGAAAATATTTATTTATAATTCTAATTATTGTTGCCATGGTAACAAGTCAAAATTTGCATAAATTAGAAAAATTTGAACATTCAATGAATATTGTGATATTTTGCTTAGTTTTTCTCCTAGAAACTATAGTTGATATAGTTGTCGACACCAATGGAAAGCTTCAGGTAGCTTCTTGCGGCGCATTTTAATGTTCCTATACTAATACTCGACTTCCGGTGCGTATTGATATAGAGGAATTAAAATCCAGAAATCTTACAGTTAAAAGGTGAGTTAAGATATCAAATGATCTGACTGGATCTTGCTAATAGAAGGAGGCATTGAATTTACAGGGGTGTTCAGAACAAAACTTGTTGAGTCTGTGTTTAAAACTATTTACACTAGGGGCATTTACCACATGGTTTGACAAACTATTCCAGGACTTCACAACCCTGTTGCTGTAGCTGTTACTGCTTAATTAGGGATTTCCATTTCGGATAGAAATACTTATTGATATTGTTCTGTTTTTTTCTTACGATTTTTATATTTCCACATATCTTGTTAACACTTTATTATGGCAAGCCAATTTAACATTTATTCAAGGAGCAATGTCGATCCTGTATTTCATCGAATTATATAAGATATCTTATATAGCATATGAGATATCTTATATAATATATAAGATATCTTATATACTATATGAGATATCTTATATAGAAATTAAATGATATGCTATGTAAGATATCTTATATGATATATAAGATATCTTATATCGTATATAAGATATCTCATTTAATTTTCTATATAAGATATCTTATATAATATATAAGATATCTCATATAGCTATATAAGATATCTTATATAATTGAAGTCTCGTTACTAAATAAGATATCTTATATAGGAACGAGATTTTAACAAAATGTCGAAATTGAAGTCTCCCCGTCCAGAATATCTCGAGGATCTACGTAGGGACAGTAGGCTCGTTGTAACAACACGTGTTCCTGTCGCCGCCATTATGTCAGAGCCCACTTTAAGAGTGCGGGAAATGGCGGCCTCTGCTTTGGCCGCTATAAGAGAGACAAGGCGAGCTAGGCCTAGGGAAAATACAGCATCCGTACCATCCCTCTCCGCCATTGCGCCCAATGCAATCCTGAATGTGCTCCGAATGATTCTCGACGGAGAAATTAGTTTCTGGTTTTTAATGCCACGAAATCTCATTCTATATCAGATATCTTATATAGCAACGAGATTTCAATTATATAATATATCTTATATAGCTATATGAGATATCTTATATATTATATGAGATATCTTATATAGAAAATTAAATGAGATATCTCATGTATTATATAAGATATCTTATATAGTATATAAGATATCTCATATGCTATATAAGATATCTTATATAATTCGATGAAATACAGGATCGACATTGATCCTTGAATAAATGTTAAGTTGGCTTGCCATACTTTATCTCAAGAACGAACAAAGATATGACGTTCATATTTCAGTACATGATAAAGGACAACGATCTCACGATACCCGAACAAAATCATGATTGTAACTCCAAAGGTCAAGGTCACAGATATATAAATATAGAATTATTGAACGTTTTTCGAACGTCTCTAACTTCAAAACCGTTCGTTGTACTGCATTAACGCCTTAAACTTCACGCAGACCTTGGTCGCGGCTAACTTTTTTCCATGACATGTTTTCAGAGAATATCTCAAGTTAAAAGCCTCGCTATGGGGTCAAATATAGGTCAAAAATGAAAAAATCAAAATAAGTTCAATTTTTATCACATCACTAATGGCATGTTTTAATGAAGGTATTTCCATAGATTCAAGGTCATAGCATCAAAAATGACGAAGATATGCCACTTTGAATATTTCGTTTCCCACCAAAATTCAAAATTTCCAAAAAATACTAAAAACGCTGCTTCTCCTTCATTAAGACACATACAGAGTTGATATTTGGCACATCTATAGTATGTATGTTCAACTTCACATAGAGTTCAGCATTTTGACCTTGACCTTCATTCAAGGTCACAGGGGTCAAATGATCTTGTGGACACTCTATCTCAAGAACGAATAAAGATATATCGTTCATATTTCAGTATGTATTAGAGGACAAGGAACACATGGTATGCGAACAAATTCATGATCATAATGTCAAAGGTCAAGGTCACAGATCTAAAAATAGAGTTTTTAAAAACGTTTTTTGAACGACCATAACTTCGAACGCTTTAGTTGTACTGCATAAACGCTTCATACTTCTTGTAGAACTTAGTCGGGGCTAACTTTAATAGGGCCCCGTATCACTCTGTCTGTCTGTCCACAAATGTTGTTCCTGGCTGATAACTTTGGTATGTATTGACCGATGTACATGAAACTTTGTCAAGATGTTCAGTTCACAAAAATACACATTGAGGTAAAAAGTCAAGGTCAAAGGTCAAGGTCATTAGGTTCAAAGGTCAAGGTCAAATTTTACATCTTTTCACTGATGAACATTTTGTTATGACATTATGAATCAAAGTTGATCAGAATTAAACAAGGAGTCAACTGACCAAAGGATAAGGTCATCGGGTCAGGGGTCAAGGTCAAATTTTATAGCTTTTCACTGGTGAACCAATTCGCTATGACATTATGGAGCAAGGTTGTTAGGAATTAAACAAAGAGACACACTGAGATAAAAAGTCGAGGTCAAAGGTCAAGGTCATTAGATTCAAAGGTCAAGGTCAAAGTTTGCATCTTTTCACTGATGAACATTTTGTTATGACATGATGAAGCAAAGTTTATCAGAACTAAACAAGGAGTCAATTAACCAAAGGTCAAGGTCATTGGGTCAAAGGTCAAGGTTAAATTTTGTATCTTTTCACTGGTGAACATTTTGCTATGACACTTTGAAGCAATGTAGCTCAGAATTAAACAAAGAGTCAATTGACCAAAGGTCAAGGTCACCGTGTCAAAGGTGAAGGTTAAATTTTGTACCTTTTCCCTGATGAAAATTTTGTTGTGACATTATGAAGCAATGTTGTTCAGAACTTAACACAGAGTCAACTGACCTTAGGTCCAGGTTACGGGGTCCAAAGGGTCGAGGTCAAGTTTTGTATTTTTCACTGATGAACATTTTGTTATGATATTAAGAAGCAAAGTTGGTCGGAATTAAAGAATAAGTCAACTGACCAAAGATCAGGGTCACTGCGTTAATGGTCAAGGTCATTTGGGTCCAAAGGTCAAAGACAAAGTGGATCTCTGACTTTGACCCTGGCTCACGATGGGGGAGGTATATAAGGTGAAATAAAACAAATCAAAGCTAACAAATGAGTATTGCACCGGTATTTACATTTCTGTTAGCCCAGCAAATATGTAGGTGGAAGGAAACAAGACTCACATTATAGTACATGTAAAATGTATATTTTGCGTCCTTGCAATTCTTTTTGAAGTCCAAATATCAAACGTCAAGCTCAGCTATATGGGCAGATTGCTTCTTGATGATTATGGGGGATATATTGCCACAAGACGGGGCCCTTACTGACCTGTCAGTGTTCTAGTTCTATGACATGTTATCAGAGAATATCAAGTTCAAAGCCTCGTTATTGGGTCAAATATAGATCAAAAATAAAAATCATATAGGCCTAATCAGTTCATTTTTTTTCAAATAGCAAAGAGCAAGGACTATTCAAGGTATTTTCAAAGTTTCAAAATCATAGCATCAAAAATGACGAAGATATACCACTTTGATATTAGGGATTTCCATTTCGGATGGAAATACCTAATGATATTGTTCTGTTTTTTCTTTAAGTTTCTAATTCTTATTTCCAGATATCTTGTGGACACTCTATCTCAAGAACGAATAATAATAATAATAATAATAATAATAATAATAATAATAATAATAATAATAATAATAATAATAATAATAATAATAATAATAATAATAATAATAATAATAATAATAATAATAATAATAATATACAACATTTATATAGCGCCCTATATAATTTGTAAAATTACTCTAAGGCGCTTTACAACATATGGATAATAGTAATGGTTATAATTGTGAAAACAAACAACAAAGGCTTGCAATCACTTTCATACATTAAACAAGCAATGTGCACATAATTGAACAAATAAAAGGGGGGTGTTTACATGACGTCTTTGCAAAGATGCAAAATGCAGACGTGAAGAGGTGAGTTTTATGTCCCTCTTGAACTTGGCCAGGGTATTTGATTTCCTAATAGCAGATGGTAAGCTATTCAACAACGTAGCCGAAACCCTCCCAAAGCATCTGTTTCCGTAGGTCACAGTACGAGATTTTGGGACAAACAACAAATATTCTGACTCCGACCGCAGTGTTCTTGACGGCTGATACAGGGTAACAAGCTCCTGTAGGTACTGAGGAGCCGTTCCATTCAGTGCCTTGTATGTGTATACCAGAATTTTGTACTGCGACCTGTATCGTACAGGTAACCAGTGCAACGAATAAAGCGCAGGTGTGATGTGCTCTCTCTTTCGAGTACGAGTAACTAGCCGTGCTGCAATACGTTCATATTTCAGTATGTATTAGAGGACAACGTACACATGGTATGCAAACAAATTCATGATCATAATGTCAAAGGTCAAGGTCACAGATCTATAAATAGAGTTATTTTAAAACGTTCTTTGAACGACCATAACTTCGAAAGCTTTCGGTGTACTGCCTGACCGCTTCATACTTCTGGTAGATCTTGGTCGGGGCTTTCTTTTTTCCATGACATGTTATCAGAGAACATGTCAAATTCAAAGACCGCTGACCTCCAAGCACCAGTCACTATGACCCCTGAACTACTTCCTATCATCAGTCGCTATAACCGCTGACATCCAAGCACCAGTCACTATGACCCCTGAACTACTTCCCATCACCAGTCGCCATAACCGCTGACCTCCATGCAGCAGTCACTATGACCCCTGAACTACTTCCTATCATCAGTCGCTGACATCCTACCAAACTAAGAAGCGTGGCTACCTCTTACACCTTTGCCATCTCTTGTTACAATTATATCTAAAAAGAGATTAATAAAATATTTTATTTGTAAGTGATCGAGATCGGGTTTTCGCAGTCGAGGGCTAAGACTCTGTAACATAATCCCAACCGAGACGCAAGCCGAGGTTGATTGCTACATATTCTTAGCCTGGGACTGCGATAACCCGATATTGCTCAGTTACAGGTATCTTTTTTTCGCGCACCTTTTAGTTAGAAAAAAAATCTATTAAATTTTGCAAAAGACAATAAGCTAGTCCGTCCTCACAAAGAAGACAACGTATTTCACAGTGTAGCATATATTTTATCTACAACATCAAATATCCAACAACTTCATCGTATAACGACAAAACAGAATATTTATGATGCAGAATGACAAGTTCAAGCCGTTACCAAGCTGATGAAAACATCGTAGTGTAAGAAATATCACGTAAAGGTATCAGACATATCGGACGAGATAGAACAATCTAGCACATGGGTTATGACGTGGGATAACTCTGTTATAGGTACGAGAAAATACAATTGTAAAGGGGTTACTTCATGTACACTAAACAACAATGGAATTTCTTATTTCATGCAGTGGGTCGGAGATCCTTAGAATAAAAGATTTGTGATGGCTGTGTGTCGTAAGCACCCATGTACGTCAATCCATATTCCGTCTTATTGTGAGAGAATTGTAAGCGAACAAGAAATGTATTGGTCGAAATAATATCCTCAAGCCAAATATGTAATTTAATGGAACTACATATCAATTAACGTCCGAACAATATAATACTTGCCTCGTTCGGGCGTACGTCAACCTGGATATAACATTATCAAACTCGTGGCAATTATCAATTGAAGTCTGTCAGGGGCTAGCGGAAATTGAAAATTGAGCATTCGTGCCAAAAATTCCTATTTGAACTTGAAATCCATTATGATTGACTCTTTGAACTGAGTGCAGTTAATGTTTATTTTGTATACTTTGGCAATAAGTATTGTTTACATTTAAATACAGTCAATGACATTATAAAGATAGCGATCCAATAGATAAGCACATCACGTGTTTATTAATTCAATCATTGACGTATTTGGTATCTTGTCAACCCACTCTCACCTAGATTTATTATGAAAAAGGTATATTTCAAATGACAAAAGATCTACATCTGTAACTTCACAACAACAACTTGTTTATTTTTAAAACATTTATTTTAGGTACCTGCACAATAAAGATTGCAATGAATGCATGAGTAATTTCTGAAATGCTATCACTAGCATGCTTAAAGCCTTGGCAAAAACGTACTATCATATTCATATTTATGATAAAACTGAACCATTTTACTATGCCATACGGTCATGTCATAAATATGGTATTACACATGTGTAATAAAACCTAAATTGGTCAAAACGGTGGGAACATATCCCTATGCCACTACAGGTATTATTTTTATTAACTATACCATATCACACATTTTAAAATGAATTTGAAATGTCTATTTCGTTATTTTTATTTTTGTTGCATAAAAGGAACTTCTTTGCACTGCGCGGAACAACACTACTATGATCGGAATAAAAAGTCAGCCAAGAACAAAATAATTGTGTTTGAGGGTTTTTTCAAATTATGAATGTTATGTGATAAATTAAATCTTACATTCGTGTCCATGCCGTATTTAGTTGATAAAACTCGTTCAATAATTTGCTACGACACTCGCTTACAGGCTCGGGCCATATCCAAATATTACTCGTTTAATAAATTCAATTTGACATGGATACTCATGTAAAATCATCTATTTACGGAAAACATTGTGTCATTCGTCCAGTGAAGATAAAACCTATGTTAACTCATACTACCACTTCCTCGGCCACTTTGGTAAACAATCTCATTTCACGTTTTTCAAACGTCCATAACTTTAAAACCGTTCATTGTACTAAATGTGCGCTTGCATACTTCAGTAGATCTTGGTCGGGGCTAACTTTTTACCATGACATGTTATCAGAGAATATGTCAAGTTCAAGGTCTCGATATGGGGTCATATATAGGTAAAAATTGAAAATATAAAAAATATAAAAAAAAAACCTAAAAGAGTACGATCTTAGGATGGTATGTTGGACGTTTCAAAGACATAGCATAAAAATGACGAAGATATGCCACTTTGAAAGGGAAATAACTCTAACAGAAAACTCAACCTCTTTTACCAAATTGTCAACATTCTATGAGACATTGTCCGTCCTGGACTTAGGTGTTGCTCGGTCAAATTAACAGAGCTGTCAATCACCATTGCCTGTGTAACTATCATCATACCTACTGTTGTTTGGTGTACTGTGTCCAAATAACAGAGCTGTCATTCACCATTGCCCAGGACTATCACTGTGTGTACTGGGTTTGGTGTCGCTGACATTCACAACTACCTCAAGTAAATAACGTCCCCACAAAGGTAATGAGGTTCCCACAAAGGTAAGGGGGACGGAAGAAAGAAACACGTAACAGCTTTCTATCAATGCTGACTGTTCAGAAATAACTTGACCCTATGGTAAGGTTGGTCAAAGAAGGGAAGCGAAGGGAAGCGATCGTCAGTCCGAGAACATATCTTTGATCCTTTTCCTGTTGGAAATCCCGTGTTTTGATCTTGATCAAATCTAGTTGTCTATTGGTTTTCTTTTTAAACAGCTTTTTGTTGTTCTCTCTTGTTCAGGAATCCTGAGTTTTAGTGAACATTTTGCTGTGATCTACTATGTCTATTCCCTCTAGGATCTTGTATGTTTGGATCAGGTCAGCTCGGTGTCTTCTGTACTCTATAGAGTATAGGTAATCCTAGATGGCGCAGTAGGGTTTGTTTGCTAGACTGGGAATTAGACGAGTTGCCTGCCCTCCTTTGTACATTTTCCAGTAGTTTGATGTCTTTGAGCAAATATGGTGACCAGACAACACTTGCATATTCAAGGTGTGGGCGGACGAGAGATTTGTACAGTGATAAAAACATATTTTTGACCATAAATGTAAAGGTTCTAAAGATGAGTCCTAGGTTCCTGTTGGCTTTTGCTACAGAGGGTGATATGTGATTTTCAAATTTTGCCTTGCTGTCTACAATGACTCCGAGATCTTTTTCACTGTCTACTGTACATATATTGTGTATCTGATCATCCTGTTTGATAGGGTAGTGGTGAATGTCCCTCGTCTGTCCAATGTTGAGATGTTTGCATTTGTCCACGTTGAGTTTCATGAGCCATATGACGGTCGAGTCACAGATTAAGTTAAGATCTGTCTGGAGATGATCTGTATCCTCTCTGCTGTTAACAGTTCTATAGAGTTTTGAATCATTTGCGAAAAGTTTTGTGGTACTGGAAATGTTATCTGGGAAGTCGTTGATATATATTGGAAAGAGTATTGGTCCTAACACACTCCCCTGTTGGACCCCGCTCGTGGCGTTTATTGAACTTGACGCTGAACCGTTCACTACTACTTTTTGTTTTAGGTTCTTCAAAAAGTCTTCTATCCAGTTGAGGGTTTCGCTTTCCACACCGAAACTTGAAATTTTATGTAGTAGCCTTCTGTGAGACACTTTGTCAAAGGCTTTGCTGTAATCAAGGTACACTACATCAGTTGTCTCCCCTTTGTTTAGCCCTACCATCCAATCTTCCAAGGATTCTAGTAGTTGGGTTGTACATGATCTACCCGGTCTGAAGCCGTGTTGGCAGTTTGTTAAGAAGTTGTTTGTTTCCATGTGTTCGAATAGTTTGTCCCTGATGATTCGTTGCATAGAGCGCATGCTTGAACAAACTTAATATCAAAGGATAATGTGTAGGCACCTGTAATACATCTTTAGGAGAAATATAAAGTTTGTTCAAGAGTGCGCTCTATGGTAGCTAAGAGAAAAACTAGGTGAAAACCTGTCAAAATTGACCGAATAATCAAATTTCAATAATTTATGCAAATATGACCTGGTTACCATGGCAGCCATTAAATGACATGATCCCCTTGTATAATGACGACCATATAAAATGCAATGATGACGTCATATAATGAAATTACAATTGTCCGCAATGAAATTACGACCACCACAAATGACTTTACTATATCCCATATAATTAAATAACACATCGACATCGTTTTCCATAAGTAGATAAACATATATATACGAACACGAAGTGCAGAGATACTTAAACAATATTAATAATGATGTGCGAAATAGACCAGTTTGAGTAACTAGTATATCCTTACACATGACAGAAAATGACACAAAAAACTTTCTTTTTTAAAATGATTTATAATAGTGTATGGGGTATATAGTTGCCGTTATTATGATAGTTAACCCTTCTTCATAAAGTATGTTTAGTGACCATATAATAATAAGAAGAAAACGTTCCTACTTGTCACAAAATTGGGGGGAAATATCAATATACCTGCAGAGTTATATTGGGAGTCCATATTTTATACTTCCTTACCTTTCCTCTTTTTGTGCTTTAATAAAATGTTATATCACATTTAAAATGCAACGGTAATAAACTTGTATTATTTTATGAAAATAACTTGTTCGTTTAAAAGCTAAGATTATATTTTTACATTGCCACTGCACGTTCTTCTATAAGCATTACAAAAATATAATAAAAATGCGCGTTCATAGAGCTATGAACGCAATTTGATCAGCGTAATTTTTGGAGCTTCTCTCCCGCTTTGAATAACATGAGACAACCTTTAGAAGCAAACATTTTTGTGGCGTTAGGCTGTTCCAGGAATCTCGTTTGCACTGACGACAGAGACACTTTCGAACATCGAAAATACAAGGGAATATATGTTTTTTGGTCAATAATAACTAAAAATTAAGAATGTAAATAAACGGATTGAATGGTATTTTTTCAATGTTCATGCCGGTATGAACGCAAATCGGTTACATACATATTAACCATGAAGCCCGCTATGAATATGTATGTAAACGATTACATATAGTTGTAGACGCCTATGGTAAGCAGTATAGCTTCTTTACACTTCCGGCGCTCTTGAATAAGGAGATGTATAGTAAGATGTGCAGATAGCACTTTATCTCGAATTTTGACTGATGATATTTCCAAAACGTAATGAGTAATTACCACCCCGTTACAGCAGCTGTTACCGTAGACAAGTTTACACGCCCTCCGTTTAAATAATATCTTTTGTGTTGCCTCTTACTACGCTCAATGGTGCGTTTTTGAACATATTTTCATGATCTAATATGTCTATTCCTTTCATTTTTCCAAATTTTGAAGATAAGTAGGAAAACGTCTGCTCTATCACATGGGTATAAACTATTCCAAGTTTGGTAATCCTAGTTTGCGGGGTCTTTCTGGATAAGTAAGATCTTTTAGGTTCTGAACCATTCTAGTTGCTCTACGCTGCACATTTTCCAGCAGTATTTGATCCCTTTTTAGACATGGAGACCAGACAACGGATGAGTATTCTAAGTGTGGCCCACTAACGACTTATATATAATGTCACAGACAGAGTTTCGTCTACATATGTGAAGGTCCTGAATATTAGGCCTAGGGTACTGTTGGCTTTTGATACCGAAACTGATATATGGTAATTGAATTCCAATGAATTGTCGATGATGATACCAATATCTTTTTCTTTCACGACATGTTGGCACTTAGTGAAAAAGTCGGTTTCCTCCAAATGTTAAAAAAACCCTCGTTTTTCACTTTTCTTTGCATAATTTTACTAGCTACTGATTTTAACTCATTGGGCGGTAGTTGCTTGGTAATTTCTTACATCAGAGCTTTATTTTTTACACAATGTACGTATTGGACGTGTCGCAACGTTTCAAGACCAACTGGTCCCTTTGTCAAGCTATGACTGAGTGAGAGATTTGTTTTTTTACCTGTACAACGATGTGACGAAATAGTATATATTTGTATGTCACTCGACTCGGGACGATAGGGTTACCTATCTCAAAGTAAAGCTTGTCGTATAACATATTTCCAAACTGATGAATCTTATTGGAGGTATTGGTAATTCCTTTTTTCCCCACTTTTAAATATTGATGTTACGTTGATTTGCATTCATACCAGCATGAAATTGAAAATAATAACCCGTTCAATCCTTATATGAAGACCTGCCTAGAGAGGCATCACCGCCGGAAAAGATTGATGAAAGAAAAGATACTCAACAAGTGATGCAGTGAGCAGCAGATTTTTGTTTTGTTTCTTTAATCACTGTAGTGTAGTCTGTTCGTTAAAAAAGTTGGGACTGTTTAAAAGATGGCAGCTGCCAAAACAAGTAGAAGGTGAGTTCTCGCAACTCGCGATGTGCGAATATGCTGTCCCAACCGTACTATTTTACAACTTTGCATCCAATGTCTCGACCGTACACAGTCGTAAGTTACGGAGTGTCCAAACCGTACAAAATAAAAATCGATATCACCTCTTTAAAATGCATATTTCTACTTGTTTGTAGCATATTCTGCAACACTGTTAGATTATCATTAATATATAAAGGCTTAACTTATATCATGTGTCGATATATACTCAGAATTATTCAAACTCGTCGTCGACTGAACATCCTGATTGCCGGCTCCTGTCATCTTGCAAACGCTATACTTTAATAAAGACGCTGTTTTTGAGTGGAATAACAGCACTCAAAGTTTAAACATTCGTATCAATATCTATTGCTTCAGTACATCCGCTGGTCGCTAAAAAAAGTGTTCAAGTAGAAAAAAAAATATGTTCTGAAAAGTTACCTTCTACTTTTTTTGGCGCGCAGTCGCCATCTTTTAAACAGTCCCAACTTTATTTTCAACGTACAGGCTACACTACAGCGTTCATGCCGCAAAATCAGACGACACAGACTGTAAACTCCGATTCTGGATTCTGCTAGGGGTCCCACATTAATTGCCTCTTAGGGTGAAATGCAGTGCGACACAACAGGTCTATATCTTCATTTTTATGTATGAATATACAGCAAGTTAAATAAGTGCCCTCCCTGTGGAAAACAACACAACGTAACTAGAGAAAACTGGGAGGGAGTTCAGAAAGATATTACCATCGCTTCATCTTATCAAGGTATTCAGACTTTGTTCGCAGGGGGTATAGGCCTAATAAACGAATCACAAATCCTTTATTTATGACCCTTTAGCTGTTAACAGGACGTTAAACAAATTAAAACCAAAGCCAATCCTTCCTTCATGCACACCAACATATGATGTACGTTCACTACATGCAGAGGTTACACAAAAACATGAAAACCAACGAACAGTTCAGGAGGAATTGCGCTTACAGATTTTCTGGAGCAGATATTAAAATTCCAAGTGCCACAACTCCAGGAAAAATGGCTGAATTACAAATTATTTTCTTTGTGCACACCAACATATAATGTACTTTCACTGTGGCAAGTAACAACAAAAATCAACAAACGGTTGAAGAGGAGTTGCGCTTCCAAGGTTCATGTTCAGACGGAAGAGCAGATGATTCCTTTATAACCCCTTCCCTACCAAAAAACTTCGTTTGCAGGGGTATAAAAGTAACATTGTCTGACCCCCTCGTGTACAACTTTTTTAACGTATTTTAAAATATTCGATTTTTGAGACCTTGAATGAATGGTTGATCGTCAGCAATATTTCCCAACCTAATGCAATTCATTTAAACGATAAGCCGCTAAATGTCAATGCCTTTTGGTTATTGAAAAAGATGGTTTTATGGAAAAAAGGAAAAGAGCAATTAATTCATTTTTTTATCAAAATTATGTATAACAAATTGTCAAATACAAATTTTTTGGGGGATTTAAAGAGTAAAAGAATAAAGAAAATCAGAGAAGTTTATATTATATGTAATATATACGTCTCTGGGGAAATTAACGTGTACAAATTAAGAGCATTATATAAATGTTGTTCCATTTGCCATATATTTTCCTATTAATTCTCCCATATAAATACGTTAATTCTTGTTTAAACTGTATTTTAAAAATTCAAGCTGGAGACGACAATAACTGCGTAAATACCGGTTGACTACATACTCATTCATCCTTTTAACACCCGCTAAGAAGGCATATTCTTTTTTATTTATAATTAAGAACTAGTGCAAGGCTAGTGTTCTCGTGTAAATAATATAGTAGAGTTACTTCCCTTATTCTACCAATGAAAATCGTACTTGCATTTAGGTCAACCNCCCCCCGCCGTTTGAACAACAACACTCAATAGTGTTTCTTCTTTTGGTATACTTACAGTAGCTTTCTTAAACAGGTTGGGCATACGGCGTATATGGGTAATAATCCTGCACTTGAGTAATAGTTACCCATTTGAGTAACATTTTTTTAATGAAAGGGAATAAAGTATAATGAAAATACCACAGGAGTCTGACGTTTAATTAATATACTGTATGTATAATAGTCTATATATAAAAAAAAATACCTCGTATACTATAAAAAAAACTGTTGTGTTTTTTTTATAGTATACGAGGTATNGTTTCAAGACCAACTGGTCCCTTTGTCAAGCTATGACTGAGTGAGAGATTTGTTTTTTTACCTGTACAACGATGTGACGAAATAGTATATATTTGTATGTCACTCGACTCGGGACGATAGGGTTACCTATCTCAAAGTAAAGCTTGTCGTATAACATATTTCCAAACTGATGAATCTTATTGGAGGTATTGGTAATTCCTTTTTTCCCCACTTTTAAATATTGATGTTACGTTGATTTGCATTCATACCAGCATGAAATTGAAAATAATAACCCGTTCAATCCTTATATGAAGACCTGCCTAGAGAGGCATCACCGCCGGAAAAGATTGATGAAAGAAAAGATACTCAACAAGTGATGCAGTGAGCAGCAGATTTTTGTTTTGTTTCTTTAATCACTGTAGTGTAGTCTGTTCGTTAAAAAAGTTGGGACTGTTTAAAAGATGGCAGCTGCCAAAACAAGTAGAAGGTGAGTTCTCGCAACTCGCGATGTGCGAATATGCTGTCCCAACCGTACTATTTTACAACTTTGCATCCAATGTCTCGACCGTACACAGTCGTAAGTTACGGAGTGTCCAAACCGTACAAAATAAAAATCGATATCACCTCTTTAAAATGCATATTTCTACTTGTTTGTAGCATATTCTGCAACACTGTTAGATTATCATTAATATATAAAGGCTTAACTTATATCATGTGTCGATATATACTCAGAATTATTCAAACTCGTCGTCGACTGAACATCCTGATTGCCGGCTCCTGTCATCTTGCAAACGCTATACTTTAATAAAGACGCTGTTTTTGAGTGGAATAACAGCACTCAAAGTTTAAACATTCGTATCAATATCTATTGCTTCAGTACATCCGCTGGTCGCTAAAAAAAGTGTTCAAGTAGAAAAAAAAATATGTTCTGAAAAGTTACCTTCTACTTTTTTTGGCGCGCAGTCGCCATCTTTTAAACAGTCCCAACTTTATTTTCAACGTACAGGCTACACTACAGCGTTCATGCCGCAAAATCAGACGACACAGACTGTAAACTCCGATTCTGGATTCTGCTAGGGGTCCCACATTAATTGCCTCTTAGGGTGAAATGCAGTGCGACACAACAGGTCTATATCTTCATTTTTATGTATGAATATACAGCAAGTTAAATAAGTGCCCTCCCTGTGGAAAACAACACAACGTAACTAGAGAAAACTGGGAGGGAGTTCAGAAAGATATTACCATCGCTTCATCTTATCAAGGTATTCAGACTTTGTTCGCAGGGGGTATAGGCCTAATAAACGAATCACAAATCCTTTATTTATGACCCTTTAGCTGTTAACAGGACGTTAAACAAATTAAAACCAAAGCCAATCCTTCCTTCATGCACACCAACATATGATGTACGTTCACTACATGCAGAGGTTACACAAAAACATGAAAACCAACGAACAGTTCAGGAGGAATTGCGCTTACAGATTTTCTGGAGCAGATATTAAAATTCCAAGTGCCACAACTCCAGGAAAAATGGCTGAATTACAAATTATTTTCTTTGTGCACACCAACATATAATGTACTTTCACTGTGGCAAGTAACAACAAAAATCAACAAACGGTTGAAGAGGAGTTGCGCTTCCAAGGTTCATGTTCAGACGGAAGAGCAGATGATTCCTTTATAACCCCTTCCCTACCAAAAAACTTCGTTTGCAGGGGTATAAAAGTAACATTGTCTGACCCCCTCGTGTACAACTTTTTTAACGTATTTTAAAATATTCGATTTTTGAGACCTTGAATGAATGGTTGATCGTCAGCAATATTTCCCAACCTAATGCAATTCATTTAAACGATAAGCCGCTAAATGTCAATGCCTTTTGGTTATTGAAAAAGATGGTTTTATGGAAAAAAGGAAAAGAGCAATTAATTCATTTTTTTATCAAAATTATGTATAACAAATTGTCAAATACAAATTTTTTGGGGGATTTAAAGAGTAAAAGAATAAAGAAAATCAGAGAAGTTTATATTATATGTAATATATACGTCTCTGGGGAAATTAACGTGTACAAATTAAGAGCATTATATAAATGTTGTTCCATTTGCCATATATTTTCCTATTAATTCTCCCATATAAATACGTTAATTCTTGTTTAAACTGTATTTTAAAAATTCAAGCTGGAGACGACAATAACTGCGTAAATACCGGTTGACTACATACTCATTCATCCTTTTAACACCCGCTAAGAAGGCATATTCTTTTTTATTTATAATTAAGAACTAGTGCAAGGCTAGTGTTCTCGTGTAAATAATATAGTAGAGTTACTTCCCTTATTCTACCAATGAAAATCGTACTTGCATTTAGGTCAACCAATCAAAAGCCGTGGCTTGTGTACGAAGTTTGAATCGGGGGGAAAACATGTCGGATATTTTTGAGAGCATTTTATAAAAAGAAAACAATCAAGATGTCGTTCAAGTAAGTATTATCAATAGATAAGTCATGTGAAATATTGCACCAGAGATCATTTTACTTGATTGAGGGCATTTTCGTTTTTTCCACCAGAATGAATCCGGTATGATTTCACTTGAACCCTCGATGTGCTTACCATCGGTGTATTTTGAAACGTATGATCACACAATATTTATAACTGATAATCATCTAAACTTATTTCATTTAAACACAAAATGATGTCGTTGAACAGTTACACCTTTAGACATTATATTATTCGTGGACGTNTAAAGTATAATGAAAATACCACAGGAGTCTGACGTTTAATTAATATACTGTATGTATAATAGTCTATATATAAAAAAAAATACCTCGTATACTATAAAAAAAACTGTTGTGTTTTTTTTATAGTATACGAGGTATTTTTTTTTTATATATAGACTATTATACATATATTAATTAAATGTCAAATTCCTGTGGAAAATACTCACCCAGCTCCTTCGACTCTTTTGAATATATCGCAATGTATTTAAAAACTTACAATTGCAAAAGATTGTCATGAGTGATACTGTGCTTTCATTTGCAGAATATTATGACGTTCATGGTATTAATGATACATTTCATTGCATTCTAGATCTCAAACCACAAAAAAAACTGAACCTGCTTGCATTTATATGTATCGATAAGTTTTAAATATAAAAATATATTTTTTATGAGCAATGATAACTTTGATCCGTCTTTATGAAAGTATTTTTCATGCTGCCTAGCTCTTAGTTTTTGGCATAGCAAAATTAATCCATGTTATAGAGATGCACAACAAAGTTGCACTGCTGGGAGCAGAGCTGGTCCAACACCAGGTTTTAAAACGTTGTAGACCTGATCACAACTGATTAATCGAAATGGGCTGGGTACGTCATGAATAACTCAGTAATTGTTTTGATTTGTGTATTTTCAGTAAAGAGAAGGTAAAGAAGGAGTTGCTACAGAGTTTGGAGGTAGCCATGTGTAAATTACACAGAATATGGAGTGAGATTGGTATCTGTGAAACACAACGCCAGGAAAGATCTGGGACTGTCATGTTGCATCTTCGCAATCTCCTGGATGAAATGGTTAATGAAGAGGAATCTTTGAAAAATTCCATCTCACAGAGAACAGAAAAATACAGACGAGAGTTAGATATTTTAACTGAGGAACTGTCTATGCCAGAATATAAGGTAAACTATATATATAATAAGGCAAAACAAAGTTATGTATCCGTTTAGGGTAACATATATAAACTCCCATACAGAAGAAATTGGGAAGCTAGGTGTTTTTTTTTATTCGACCCCCCAATAGTAATACACAAGGCAATAATATGCCTGCTCTTGACCAGTTCAATCTAATAATAAAAATGTAAATTATAAGCTGCCATATTTATTTCCATTAGATCAACTGAACCTATTTGGTAAATGAATGGTCAGGATAAATGAATGGTAGAATGTATATTCAACAATTGTTAACTTAATATTTCCTTTACAGTCTTACTTTTTTAGGTTAATGCACATATAGCACATATATACATGATCATTTTGATTTTCAACTCCATTTCTAGGTCAAAGTAGACCTGTCAATGCTCCAACTGGAGAAAGACTTGAAGTTGAAGTGTGAGACACTGGCGTTAGAGAAACGCGAGAGAATGAAGGCCTTACAAACTCTGAAGGAGGAGGATCAAAAACTGTGTGATCTGATGTGTCTGACTCCCTACTACATCCCCACTGGCACCACGCCGAGTGCTGAACAGTTAGAGGCCCTCGAAAAACATGTCAACTCTCTCAAAACTGAAAAGGTTAGACCAATTGAAACATGCTAGGAAGTTGAATGAGATTTGCTAAAAGACTTAGTTATTATGAACAGACAGAATATCAATTTGGGCTAGCCTGACGGTTTGGGTTAGTAGGTTTCATGTCATGTCTAATAAACATTTTCAATATTTACTGTGACAAACATACCTATATGTATGTTAGGTATAACTGCCTTTGGGATACTTTAGTACTCTAAAAGTGAATTGTTCATCCCTTGTTACACTTTAAAGTTCGAGCTTACATGTAAGTTTTGAAATTATTTTTTAACTTTCCCCACCTGTAATTTCATGGGAAATATTAGTGTTGTGAATCGGTTGAAATTTTATGATTGATCATTGTTTACCATTAACCAACCGATAATCGATTAATAATCGTTTTATAGAAATACATAGTGAAATCCTCCATGCTGTTGTTGTGAGTCACTTAGGCTAATAATAAAGGGATACCATGTAATTATGATATAAGAAATGCCTCTCTTCAAACACTGAATATGTAATATATAGTCCTAACTAGCAGCCATGAGCTAAAAGTAAGTCATGCAGTGATGATGCCAACAAATTTACATTCAGGGTAGTAGCTGGGGAAAATGTCTTCTGAAAACCTCCATAATATCTACACATGAGCATTCCGACTAAAATCAATCATGTATTTTGTACTCGATTGATCAGTTTGTTAGCCTAACTGACTGATGCTCGACTTAGTCGATTAATCAGAACACCACTAGGAAATATTGAAAATTTTCACTAGCCATGACATAAATTTACTTGTCAGGAAAATGGGATGGACCCTCAAATTTTGAGTTTAATAATTGATAAAGTAGTGAAATCTGTTGCATTAATTTATGCTATTTTTTGTCTCTCGGTTTATAAATGTCAACTAATGCTGTAAACCCAGTGTCAGCATGGATTACTCTCTAAAGTACTGGATTTTAATCTTCTGCTCTTCAGGTAAAACGATTTACAGAGTTTGTAAATATCAAAAAAGGGATTGTGGTGCTATTCCAAGAAATGGACAGAACACCAGAGTCAGACTTTGAAAGAGATGTTATATGTGAAGAAGACAACACATTCCAGTTGTCCGAAGACAACCTGAAATCCTTACGATTATTGAAGACGGAGGTATGTGAAATTAAAATCAAAAGATGCATTATAAATTAAACCAACCTATAGCTATCTTTACCCAATCACCATCCTTCCCTAAAAATATGCGTACACTTTTCCCTTAGGTAGAATACCAACTTCTGTTTAAATTGCGACATGTCATTAGAGCTGAAACGATACGCCTACCTCACGATACGATACGTATCACGATACAGCATTCACGGTTTGGTACGTTTCGATACGATACAACACTTAATACAATGCTATACTTAAGAAATAAAAAATATAATTATAAACGTAGTGTTATAAGCTGATTGAAGCTTATAAATAAAAGTAGCCAAGTGCTACTTTGGCTACCGACAGCGTGAGCACTGTGATTTTCCTCAAAATGATACAAAACTAAATGAAGAAAAAATAATAACAATTGTAAAATACAAATACAATCTTATAAAAGATGAATTCTTTCACTCAAATGGACAATATTTTATAAAAATAATGAAGTTAATATCTTCTTCCCTAATGAAGTGAACTCACAGTAGAGTGTTAAAGACTCCAGCACTGGGTGGGTGAACAGCTAAAATTTATTTACAGTTTAAAAAGTTTAAATCTTATAAAACATTTAGAATCATAGCTCTAGATCATCCATATTCTACTCGTCGCTGTGTACTTGTACCTAGGTTCCAACATGCTAAGCATGTTTTGAAACCCGCATTCTCAACTACCTAAACCGGCCTCATATCGACAGCAATGAATCTGCCCTTCACTGTTTTGATTGCTTCAAGTCGTGGACTTTTGATATTAAATTTTTGACATCAATTGAAAATGTCAGGAAAACACATTTGACTGTTACTTTTATGCCATCCGGTCAAACAAAACTATTTAAAGGGCGGTAATCCAATATGACTGACCTGAAACTCGAGAACAATAACCCAAGAATGACTTGTTTCTGCGTATATTGCGCACCCCCTTTTTGACATGACAATATTTACCTAAAAAAGTGCACACTATACGCACAAATTTACAATAATAGTAATGACTTCAGTGTTTTGTCGTCACTAATGTCTTTTTCTGTGGAGCCAGTGATGGCGATATCAAAGCCTTTACCTCAAGAAAAATGTCATGCTTCCTCTTTAGAAGGGAAGTCATATTTGTTGTGTTGCCTGTTTTTTAATTCACGTCAGTGAAACAAATAGTACACATATTAGCAAGTTTGTAAGGTTATCGTTTACTAAATGTATCCCCAGACAGGGGACCGTAATGATGCCCAACATTTTAACCTAATGGAGTCCTCAGAGTTAACATGTTGAAGAGACCAACCAATCAGAACCGACGTTATATTGGGGAGTGTTGTACTATCAGCCGAGCAGGCAGACATGTACTGACTGTGTGTACCGTGGGACCACTCAAAATAATCATGAACCGAACCGAAAAGAAATACTGTTGTGTATCGTTTCACCCTTACCTGCCATAGATTAGAATAAAAGATGTTTTCTCTTTCTTTTTTTGTCTTTTGATTAAGTTCTCATACAATCTTCCGCTGAAAGTATCACTAACATGTTCTTATCCAAACACAGAGATCTCACAATGAAAGGTCCTATCCTTAGATTAGAGTTTGTCTAAAGATCTCCAGGATCAATCAAATGTAGTCTTAGTCTCTTAGGTGAAGTCTCAACATTAAGTATTGTAATTTAACTAAGTTTGAATTCGATTAGAAGGAGGCAGACTGTGTTATCATGGCCACACATTCAGAGAACCAAAACATTTTTTTCCGGTACATATTGGTGTTTTTACAATGTATTACTATTTAAAAATACAACATTTTACAGTGTATAAATTATAAGAAACCTTACAGATGAAAGAATAACAAAACTAACTCATTGTCTGAAATATTTACTCTGACACTCTAAATTTAAGTTAGGGTTAAGAGAAATGTTACCATAAACTGTATTCAATCTGATTTTTCTACAGCTGGAGGAGCTTCTGGAAGACTTGCGTCAGGAGTCGGTTAAAATGTGGGATAGAATCCATGTCCTGTGGGACAGGCTAGCAATTTGCAGCGAGGATCGTGCTACCTTTTCAGGGGGCAAGGAAGGGGTGAAACCCATTGTCATGCAGGCTGTAAGTTCTCACTACTCTGAAAGACACTGCTCAACCAAAAGAAACCATCTTCTTAATACATGAACAGTAGTTTTAATTAAGGTAGTGAGTGCCATGATCCAGTGTTGTATCTCCAAAAAAGAAGAGTTCCAATTTGCTCCATATTTGTTCAGTGCTCACTTTCTATAACAAAGAGTATAAATATAAAGGAAGGAAATGTGAACTATGGACCCAAACTCTTGGTTATAAGGATAGATCATAGATCCATTATATGCTCTATGTTATATCAATAAAACAAGCTGTAGTTGTCTTTGTATCGATTTAGAGGAAATAACATAAATTTTATAGAAAAAAATGGTTTTAAATGCCTGTTTACTATAGAAAAATGATGGGACTCTCTACCTTAAAAGACTCAAACTTCAATTAAGAAAAGAATGTATGAATAATTCCTGCAGAAAGCATGCTGAATGTGTGTTTATTTTATTCATCTTTTAGAGAGATAGTAAAAAATCACAATAGCCTGAGGGGAAAGACCATTTCTTTTACAGTTTTAGCTATTTAATATATTTTGAAAGTGCTCTTTCTTTCTAAAATGAAAAAAATATTAATATTGCTGTAAACCATAGAGTATTTTACAGAACTAGGAATTAGGAGAGGGCTTGTCTAGGCATTACGCCTGTTGTCCAATTCCTTTTGAATTTGTATAAAATGTAATATTCAATAAAAAAAATGTGAAATGAAAGAACTATGACAGGGTTGGTACTCAATATAAGATTGTTCTATATGACAGATAAAAGAGGAGATCACTCCATGTGAAAGGCTAGTTTTCTATTTTATTTGACAGTTAAAGAGGAGATCACTCAATGTGAAGGGCTCAAGTTTTCTATTTTATTTGACAGTTAAAAGAGGAGATTGCCCGGTGTGAGAAGCTGAAGTATGAACACATGCAGCGTTTCGTGGACAGTACACGGCGGGAACTGTCAGAGTGGTGGGATAAGTGTTACTTCAGCCAGCAGCAGCGTGATGCCTTCAAACCCTTCCAGATCAGCGGTAAAACTCAACATCAAATGCTCTTCCTCACACTGATCAGTCTTGCCTCTGATAAGGTTGTGATAGTGCAATATATATCAAATCGAAATTACTATGACGTCGATCAATTTCTAGAGCTCTAAGTACTGCCCCATTTGGTGGAGGGAAAGGGAATTACCCAGAATTTTCTACATGTGTCTTAGACCATCTGTAGATTTGTTTATCAGCTGAAGACTACCCACCAATTAATTTTTAAGTTTTAGACAAAATGTTTGCATCTTGGTGATTTGTCTCCTTCTAATCATTGAAGAACCCTCAGAAATGCTCAAGGTTGAAAAATTGGTCAGACATCTCTGGCAAGGTCAAAGTGAAGCAGGTCATCAGCAGAAGTTTGACCTAGGGTTCATACCATGCTAGTTCCATTCTGTACAAGTTAAAAGTGATGCTGATTGCTGAAGAGTGTGATATGTCATGTTATATTGACTAAGTTAAAAAGTAGCTTTCATTTCAAAGACTTAGTGTAATTATAAATAATAGCCTGGCAAGTATTGCAGAGTTTCTTCAAGCATTTGGATTTTTTTTCACAGTATTATGTATAAAAATTAACGTGACTCATATAAAATAGTTTAGTACTAGTAGCAGAAACAAGCTTATCAAAGCAACAGCTGTAAAAATCTTTCAAACTGGCAGACAAAATGTCAATATTCTCACCAAAACATGTTTCCTTATCCCCTAGTGACCAGGTACCATAATGTTGGAGATTAACATAATCTTTCCCCACCTAGGGGGAAAGACCAGAGAATCTCAACCCAAGGGAAAAGATTCTTAAATGTCCAGCCCGAGGCTTTTGCCCGGCCGAGACATTTAACAAATCTCTCCTCAAGGGTTGAGATTTTTGTGTTTTGCTCGTTAAGTGTGGAATGATTATTTTTCTCCCACTTCAAATACAAGTGGTTATTTCATGAAATGCAAACATTTCTTTCATATTTTCCATCAGATCAGAGCTATCTTCCATGATTAACTATTGTTGACACTACATCATGCAATTGTATGACGGGGGAATCCCCCTGTCTTTACCCTTAGGTAAGACCGATATTTCTCCCACTCTTCACAGGTGTGTCTCCCTTTTAAGCCGGAAAAGATCAGCTTGTTACCCCCTAGGGGGAGATAGCCTCGTGCATAACAATAGTATGACATCACGTCATCAATGCATTGACGTCGCGTCAACAGTACAGCAGGCCATGGAAGACAACTCGAGTTTGTTGGAAAAACATATTTACAATCAACGCTTATATTTCCTGCTATCACCGCTTGTCGGTGGATTTGTGAGTGAAAAAAGATGGGAGAAAAACAATCATCCCCTACCTTGAGGGTGTGACAGAGAAATCTCCAACCCTCGGGATGTTATTCTCAAGTTTCTTACCCACGGCATAGCCTCGGGGTAAGACATCAAGAATATCATCCCTCGGGTTGGAGATTTCTCTTGCACACCCTCAAGGTAGGGGAAGATTTTATTAAACTTTCTAAGACCAGAAGTGTGGATATGTTTGTCTGATGGGGGCTTCAAAGTGGAAAGGCCAAGTGACACTTTTTATAGTAAATGTCATTGCTCTCCTCTAGCATATAATGGTCTGGTTTTACAATACCTCACTCCCACCCTCATGTTTACCACTGTGTAACACAGAGCAGATTTATATTTAATTTAGGATCTAGTGCACTAGAGTGGTTTCTCCTCAACCCATTAATGTTTTGATACCCTTAAATAATCTAGATTATACAGCATCTTTTAGCTAATCATTCAAAACACTTCAGTGTTTCCATCAAATTGTAGTATTATAACCCATTATAATTGTTTTCACACAGATGACTACACGGAGCAGCTACTTGAGCTCCACGATCTGGAAGTGGTCAGAGTACGGCAGATATACAACAACCATCGTCAGCTGTATGAAAACGTGGCATGCTGGGAGGTACTGTTCACACAGATGCTTGAGTTTGAGGTAATTATGATGATGATAAAAAATGTCAGTGTCTTGGATTTTAAAAAAAGTGGAATTTATTTGATTGTTTGATGATATGTGAATCATCAAAACAAAAATGTCTCACTCTGTAGATAGAGTGTGAAAATATTTGATATTGGATGAGGCAACACGAAATGAAAGTCGGACATTTTTAAACAATGACTAAAGAATTACCAGAAAAGTGGGAATACAGACATATTTGGTGGTGGTATTGGCAGTGACTGGTTTTGACAAGTAACAGTTTTTCAAACTAAAAGGGAAAATGAGATCTTATGTCCGCTAGTGGGGTTCAGTGAAGTTCTGCATACCCAAGGTGATTGATTCCTTATGGAATTCACTAGTCCAGCCATGAGAGTAACTGAAATTCAGAAGAAGAGATGACCTGAGACTCCATTTTATGTTGTCTGGTCATGTCTTTTTTAATTTCTCAAACTGTATCAAGTCTAGACATATCTCTTCAGATAAATTTAAAAGATACTGTCTAGATATTCTTCTTCAATATTTGGAATATGTTGTTGACATTGAAGAAATCGCCATTGGTGTTCATTTGTTGCCCATCTTGCTTCAGAGAAAAGCGTGTGATCCCAATAGATTCAATAACAGGGGAGGTAATCTCCTTCAGGAAGAGAAGGCAAGGAAGAAACTCCTCAAGGAACTGCCCAAAGTAAGTAGATTTAAGGTTTAAATAGTTGTCAGTAGGGTGTTGTAATACAGCTGAAGTGTATGTGTACTGTATGGGTGTTAAATTTTGCAGCTTTATATTTCATGGTCGTCACGTTTAGAGCTAGTTTGCAGGGATACAATTTTACTATGGTACTTTTGTATTTTGTGATGGGATTCATTTTACAATTTTATTTTGGAAAACAACCTTTTTTTTAATTTTATTTTTTATCTTCAGTATTTAACAGTAAGCGTGTAAACAGTTCTATCTTTTGTGGTTGTAGTACATATTCACATAGATTATAATTCATAAGCTGTAGATAAATATTGCGATACAGCAATATTTCGCTTCAATATTGCAATACATTACAATATGTATTTGTCATCAGTGCTTTCTACTAAGTGTATTTTTTAACCCAAGCCCTGTCAGATCATGAAAGATTTCTTCTAAAAATATGTTTTATTGACAATTTGAAGACTTAAATTTTCCAGTCAGAAAATACATTTGGTATATGACCCAAACATCAGAATTTAAGGAATTATCCCAAAGGGTTGATTTAAATTAGATATTGTCGACAAAAAATACTGTTTGTCATAATGTGCGAACTGTCGTAGAAATACCAGGCATGAACGAGTGTAAAAACTGCTGTTTCCTGTAGTGATTCTGTTATGCCTTGCACAGGTTGAGGAGGAGGTGAAAGAGAACATCGCCGACTGGGAAAAGGCCCAAGGACAGCAGTTCCTGGTGGAGGGCGAGCGGTTCATGGAATACATAGAGTCCCGATGGACCAGGTACCAGAAGGAAAAAATAAAAGAAAAAGAGGACAGGGTAAGAAATAATTGGTGTTTAATTTCATATATATAGGGTGTTAGCAATCCTCAATACTCCAGGGGTTACGCTTTGCCTCCCATGTCATAGCTAAATTGAAGGCCCCTTTTTCAAGGCTGATACCTGTCGTTTGGAGATTACCGATGAAACAACACCTGACTTCAAAGACGGCAAATTTTACAGTTACGCGACCTTGAGATTCTTTGATGTACATCAAAGAATCTAACTAATCTGTTTGTGTCATCCACCAGGTGGTGCACACTGAGTCTTCAATTTTGCTTTGACATATTCCAGGGGTGCAGAGAGTTTAAGTGAGCGTAACCCCTGGAGTATTGAGGATGGGTACTAGCCTGCAGGCAGATTATAATAAATAATTATAGCATGGTGTTGCGGAATTGTAAACATCTTGGAATAATATGGCAGGTGGATGAAACAGAATTTTGTGCTTTTCTGAGTTTATGCATTGGGAGATTTTGCCTGAGAAATACATATTTATATATACATATATGTAAAAGTTTGCATTTATTAAATGATCTTTAGAGACCAGATTATCTTGTGCTAAGTCATGGAATATCTCAGGGATATTATAGCTTGTAACAGTAAAGCCAAAAAAAACGTCTCTGATAGTATTTCTCAAAGGCTTGGTTTACGGGACTACTGCTAATTTTGCAAGCTGGGATATTAATAAAGAAATTGAATGGTCTAATGAAAATAAATAATCGAAGGATATTATACGCGAATTTGCAATCGACACAGGAGAAATTAATCAAGTTAATGTATTCCCACAGAGTAAAGCCAAGGCAAAGTTGATGGAGGAAGAGGTATTCTTTGGCAGTAAACCTAACACTCCCGCTAAACGGCGCTTCCTCGGGACCCCCAGTAAAACACCATCAAAGATGAGGAAGGTGAGTGACTGTGTGCATCTTAAAATGTTGGTGTCAAGTTTTATATCATTTATTATACATGTACTTAATAG
This sequence comes from Mizuhopecten yessoensis, assembly GCF_002113885.1. Lineage (NCBI taxonomy): Eukaryota > Metazoa > Mollusca > Bivalvia > Pectinida > Pectinidae > Mizuhopecten > Mizuhopecten yessoensis. The sequence continues at coordinate 115,929 of NW_018405777.1, forward strand.
AAATAAACTTCAGAATTCTGAGCAAAAAGTCTTTTCATCAAATACATAATGTGAATTTGTATTCTAATTCCAAATTTTTTAATCCCAGAGATGTTTTTTTTTAACCATATTATTTCTCATTTGATGATGTAGTCACTCCTGAAATCTGGGGACTTTTCGAAAATTGCATCTTTTTTACAGTCAGCTTTCAAGACACAAAAGTTATTTGGCAAGTTCTGAAACCTTGGTTTCCACATGCAAATAAATAGTATTGTAATTGGGAAAGAAGTCTTGTGGTAAAACAGTTGAAAGAATGAACACTAATTTTTGGCTAGTGTGAGTTTTTGTCGTGGACGTGTAGGTGACTAGTGTGTGGTGCAGTGAGTGATCATGTGTTGTGTTTTGTCTTGTGTCACAGCTCAATGATGGTGGAGTGTCTGTTCAAATGTCCCTAATCTCAAAGGTAACACTTTCAGCCAGCCTCCTCCTCCTAGTAATATATGCTCTGACACAGAATATAACCCAAATCACAATCTATGGTCAAGAATCAAGATTTTCACAATAACCTACTTTTCGTAAAAACAATCGTGTCTTTGTACCTTTGCTCTTGATTTTGTTTCAAGTCAATATTAAAAATACACTTCAAATTATTACAAATTTTTCAAGGCATGATGTCCACATATGAATTAGGTTGATATGCATGACATATTTTTCACACTCAAAATTTTATTTTTTGTTACTGTATCTCTTATCCCCTCGCAACGAAAGTTTGAGTGGAAATCTATGATTCCACCCTATGTTAACTCTTTGTCAACTCTCTAGTGACTTCATTCCTAAATGGAATTTCATGAAACTTCATACAAGTGTTTTGTATGGCAATGCATTGAACAAGTTCGTGTTTCAGGTTTCTATGTTGAAGGTCAAGGTCACTGTTACTATTTTTAGAAACAAAAATGGCATTGCTCTTGCAACTTCATTTTCTCTTACATATATGTCACAATGTGTGAATGCAAGGGAATTTGTATCACTTGTGATGCCTTGTTAATTTATTTTTTTATTTTTTTGACTCTGTTACCATATTTACGTATTGTAACATTGTAATATGTAGAACTCAAACAATTTAATACATGCCATATGATTTGAAAATACAAAGTTCAATATTTTAAAACAACTTGGTCTGGAAGATTTATTGTTTTGTAGAAAATGATCCCCTTGATAGACATTTCAGCTGTTTCAGTTTAAAGAATTGGTTTATAATATTGATGTTGTAGACTTAATAAGTACAGTATACATAAATCCTAGAAATATCTCAATAAGAAGTCTTGTGCTAATAGTTTGCCTCCACCCTGCATGACCCCAGATCTATTGTTTCCTGTTTCTTACTGCACTGTTTGTTGCCATTATGGTGCTCTGAACTGCATGGGCAAGGATTTAAGTTTTCTCTTTCATACTTGTTTTCAGCTGCTTAGCAGTTGTGTTATTGAAAATCTTTTTGATTTTTAGCTCGACTGGCCCAGATGGCCAAGTGAGTGTATTTTGTGGCCTCAATGATCTGTCTTCCTTTTTACTGTGTTTTAATCAAGAGAGAAACTTAGTGTGTAAGAATAATAAAAAAGTAAAAACATTTCCTATTAAGTAATGAATTCACTTTGAAAAATGAAATGGAGCACAGTGATTTTTTTGTCTACTTTTACCGCTGAATTCAGACTGCTCCCCCTTGCAAAAATTGTTTCATTTCTCCCGAAATGAAGTGGGCAAAAATGAGGAATGCATTCATTATGAAAAATAATGCGTTTTTTCCCCCAATTAATGTAGAAACAGGCTGTTGCAAAATTTTAAATAATGCATTATTTTTCCAATTTATGTACATGTAGTCTTAATCAAGCTGTTGCAAAATTTAGGTAGAAAAAGAACAAAGATAATAAATTTCCACAAGTTGATGCCAGTGACCAGAATTTTAATTCCAAAGGATGCAGTTGCGTTAAAAATTGATTGAAAAAAAAAGACTTTCTTCACAGATCAGAATTATTATTTTTGTAAAATGTATGAGTGATAATTATTCACTGGCCCCTTGCTATACTTTATAATGTGAAGATATAATTTGTGTAATACTTACAGCACGAAATGAAAAAATGAAAGTGAAACAGTGTCATTAACAGATTTTGTGGGGTTTACTCTTTTAAGTATTATTACATGTAGTTGAAAAAGTCTGGTCTGTTATGTTTATTTCTAATGTTCTTTGAATTATAATGGCGTATTCTGCAGACTTTTTACTGCATGTGCTTTCATTTTGCTTCCTGTGTACAAAACGTGAATATATATTCTATTGAATTGATATATCAGCCATTATGTTAAAAGTGTTTTCATTGCAATCTCATGTACTTGGTTTTACTGTATACCATGAAATTTTGAAGTTTGATTTTCACCATTATTGCCCTCTGCATTGTCATTACTAATATTAAAGGCGACTTTGCCACTGGGCAATATTGATTTTACTGGTAAATGATGAATATTTGACTGAGGGGAAGTTTCTCTGTATACAGTATCAGTTTAATATCAGTCATATTTAGTTGTTATGGTTGGACAGCATTAAGAACTTTCATTACCAGAAATACCTTCAGTAAGACCCGTACATGGACACAGATTTAGTTGAAGCTTTATTTTCTACAGGGAAATGATACCACCCGTACGCCAGGATCCTGTAGCAGAATCGCTTCATGTAGCCGTATACAGCATAGCAGTGTGTTCGCCTCCCCTTATCGTAAACCCCCTGCATCTACAAGTAAATTGGTGAGTTATATATGTATAAGAAATCAAAAGAAATCTATTTGCTTCTGTTTTATCATGCCGAATAAATTTTACTCAGATCATCGGGTCATTTATGTTGGTCCGGTGGCATAGATGCAGATCGAGAACACACCATTCACAAGGACATCCGGGGTTCATCTCCCCGATTGGAATACATGGGTTTTCTTTTTTCCTCCACATTGAGACTCCTGTCACCCTATCAGAAAAACAAGAGAGATTATGTATAAGTTGTAAAGACTTGTAACGTAATTGTTATAAAATTAATGAAGTTTACGTTGAATCATCAGTGAGAGGTCATGGTAATCACTTGCAGTCTTCGAATGCCAGCTTACTTAATAAAACTAGTAAAATAGAGATTCTATTAAGATTTGAAATACTCTATGTGTTTATAAATGGTCAGCTCATTTTTATTATTTCTCCACCATGTAAATTTAAAGGTAGTTAATTATTAGACAGTAGAAATATAGGATTTTATTCAGATTTTTCCCCACTCCAGTGAGAAATATCAAAATGTTGAAAAAGAACAACTTTGTAGATTCTAAGCAAAGAAACTAAATAATACAAGACCAATGGATATATAAACAAATCAGAAAGCTAGAAATGTGCTTGTTTGATGTTTGACTGTCCCACAAAGTGACGATGTTTGGACATTCTGAGGCGCTCCTGCTGTTTATTACATGGTCATTTTTTTTCATCATGGCTCTGAAAATGTTATATATAAACAGAAAATCTCATGGATTTTCTTTGAATATCATTAATTAGATTCACTTATGTGGCAGAATACTGCAGAATTGTTTTCACCTGTGCTGGTGCCCTCGTCTATTTTACATTTTGCCACACATGTGATTACAAATGGTACTCAATGGGGGACTATCTTGTACACTTGAGAATCCACCAAGCTAGAAATAAAAGAAGAGTTTGATTGCAATTATTTAACAAGAGCAATTTGTTTAACCTTTTGTAGACCCCTGCTGGTATAAAGTCGGGTAAAATAGCCCGGCGACGGTCCAATCGCATCGCCCGTAAAGTGCTGTCGGAAAAGAACACACAGGACAACCATGCAGTGACCAACGAAACCATGTTTAGTCACACGACGGTAAGCAGCTGCTTCCAGCCCCTCACAAATACAGGAGAGCTATCCGTCGTGTCAACTGGGGACTACAAGGAATTTGAAGTTTGTACCATTTATTTTATATCTCATCTGTGTACTAATATCACAAGCCTCCTGTCATATCTTCATCATTCCAAGGAGAGCTCTGCCAGTCAACACTCCTAATTGCCTTCTTAAAGTTCGGCTCATCCTCGACACACCAGGAGAAACGCTCACTTTTGCTCTCAGCACCCCTGGAATATGTCATAGCAAAGTTGAAGGTACAAAACTAGCTATTTGATTGGTCTCAGGTGCTCACTGAACCTTTGATTTTACTACGGCATATTCCAGGAGTGCAGAGAGCGTAAGTGAGCATTACTCCTGCAGTTTCGAAGATGAGTTCGTCTTTGCATACTATAATAATAACAAAACTCTTCATCAAGTTAAAAAAAAGACTTGTAACCTGAAGATCTAACAAAGGTGATGGTACTTTCTGAAATCAGTAGGTTTATTGATACCCACTCTCATACAACCTCAAACTGCTTTTAACAGGATTTTGTCACGGAAAATTCATACTTTTAACAGGCCTCCTGACAGTGTAATCAGACTTATATATCTAGGGAATCCATAAATACTGTATACCAGGACATTTTTGCTTCTGTTTCATTTTTGCCCTTTTCTCCCCCCGCAATAAGGACAAAGTCATCATAACAGCAAATACTACTAGTACACAATCTACCCTATATATAAAGGACAAAATTTACACTGGGGGCATATAGATTTACCAGTAAAGGGTAAAATTTACACAGGGCAAATATAGATTTTACCAGTGAAGGGCAAAATTTACACTGGGCGAATATAGATTTACCAGTGAAGGGTGAAATTTACACCGGGCGAATATAGATTTTTCCAGGGAAGGACAAAATTTACACTGGGCGAATATAGATTTACCAGTGAAGGGTGAATTTTACACCGGGCGAATATAGATTTTACCAGTGAAGATTGAAATTTATACCGGACGAATATAGATTTTACCATTGAAGGGCAAAATTTACACCGGGGGAATATAGATTTTACCAGTGATGGGCAAAATTTACACTGGGCAAATATAGATTTTACCATTGAAGGGCAAAATTTATAGATTTACCAGTGAAAGGTGAAATTTACACTGGACAAACATAGATTTTACCAGTGAAGGCGGAATATTTGACAGGGCAAAAGTTTCCTGATATATAGTTATGTCCTCAGTATGTTAATTTGATTGATGCTCATTCTATAAATAGATCACTACACGTAGAAATATGCATTATGTAGCCTGCTAGTCATACTCATTCATTTTAACCTTCTCTTCTACCAAAATGAGCCACTGCCAGATTGATAAGTTTATAGTTAGAAAAATGTACATTACAGAATGCTTGGTTTGAGACTTCTGTCGGATTGTGTCAGTTATTTCTATACATATTACTTTTATAATTGATAACTGTAGGTCTTGTGTCTCAATGTACATGTTAGACATCTCTGTAGAGATTGATATTGGAGTAGGTTATGGCCTCTACAAAGAAACTTACATAGGAACTACTAGAACAGATTGAGTAGGTACAGAATACACTGTACATATTGTGGCCTGTGTTAATCTTGTTGAGGTTCAACACGCCCCCTAAAAGACACATAGTCACCCAAGATTTCAACACCCTGATATGTCATATTCAAAAACACCAATTAAAAAATCAAAATTGTAGATGTGTTTTGCATATATTGAACTTGTACATAGCTATTACATGTAAAATGGTTGTTGGCGAGGTTAACGTAGTCAATAATACGGCATTAAGGCTGATGTCTTCATAAAAATAGTTCACCAGTTATAACATGTCAATCTCTTTTGTATTTCGAATGAATACTTTGAAATGACATATTATCGAAATTAAAGTTCATTTATATTCCGTCTTTGCGTATTGCAGAGTTATCTTCTCTTGTGAGTAGGTATTGATTGTTACGTCATTGGTTTGTGTGAGAAAATTACGTGCTTTTCTCTTAAATTGATGACATTACTCTCACAAACTAATGACTTAACAATCAATACCTGCTCAAAAGAGAAGATAACTCTGCAATACGCAAAGACGGAACACCTAGGTCATGGCCATGGGGAGCTTAATTTATCCTTCGCTAGCTGTGGAGAGTGGCATACCGGCCCGGGGGCTTGTTGAACCTTAAATGTTACCTCATGGAAACTTCGTGTACCTGATCAGATATGATACACATGTACTAAATGCTATTTGCTTTTTTTTATTTTACAGAGAGAGATCAAATCTCGGCCATATTGTCGCAGTAGTATTTTACCAAGTCCTGGGAAGAAGGTGTGTTAGTGACCGATAACACAACGTGTACATTGTAACATTAACAGATTGATTATAAGAAACGGTGCTGGCATAAACTTGGAATGCTACAAACAGCTTGTCACATTTCTCGCCCACAATACTGGACAGAGAAGTTGTAAACAGCTACGGAAAATATTTTACGGCTTCTTGTGTATAGCTTTTACTGAGAAAAGACTGAACGCTCATGTTTACCATGTCAGGACAGTGAAATCTATTGTGTGATGTATTGGTATAAACCATAGTCCATTCATTCTATTATTTTATATTATATAAGTGTTATACTTCTTAACAGTTAATCTGGTAATGAGCTTGTGTTCTGTAAGTCCACTGTGGCAATATAAATACACTGAATGCTTGTTTGTCCAAACATTTCAGTTTTTAAAACAAAAATTAACCCAATTCACTTGACATGAAATACTGAATTCAGGAATCCTGATAAAAAAAATTGTTTCCATTTCTGAAAATTTCCATGTAGTGCAAATCTTTGTTAATTTCACAATAATTTCATATATTGTATGAGGTTTATTTATAAAATAAATTCACAACATAAAGTTCATATATAAGTCAAACTTCCATAAATTAACTTAAAAGATTCCAATTTCTTGATGTGTCGAAATTTCGGCAAAGTCTGAATTTCCGCCTTATGATAATAATACTAATGATTATTCAGACTTTTACAGTTTATACAGCATCTCAAGTTCGACATTCGTGACTCAAGTTCAAAACATTGAAGTTTGACTGTACCGATAAGAAATCATACGACAAATATTTTGGCTGATATTGAGTAGCCATGTTTACTGATTTCCTTGTATCATATTATAAAATCCATTTAATGAGTAAAAATCCTAAACCTTACGAATATTAATAGCTATATAAGCTATTAGCTTTAGGAAGCACGGTAGTCAAGTTGTAGGACGCCGGGCTAATGACCGAAGGGTTGCAGGTTCGCGTCATGGTACGGCACTGTGTTGTATCTTTGAGCAAGATACTTTACTCCGCTTGTTCCAGTCTTCTCGGCTGTAAATGAGTATGTGGTTGGGAAGTGCTCGAATTGTTGAATGATAGCTGTTAGCACCGGCTGTATGCTCCCAAGGGAGTTGAGAAAGATATTGGCTGGTTGCAAAGGCCCTATAACCATGGATAATAATTTGTGAACCGCTTTGAGACGACCTACGAACTAGATTGTGAAAAAGCAGTATATAAGAACCTCAAATTATCATTATTATTATTATATACAATGTCATGTCCGATCTATAAATGGGTGGAACACATTTTATATTTTATTTTAAAACTGACAATAAAGGTTTCATTTTTGCCACATAGCAAATACCCGAAAATCTTTTTTACAATTAACTTTTGTTTATTTGATTACTTTTGTGATTTTTTTATATCTTGGGTAAAAAGAAAATTCTTGTGAATCTCAAAGCAGACAAAAAAATGTTTGTGAACCACGGATATTACCAACTAAATAAAATTTTACAGGAGCAGAACTGGCATGTGATGTTAACATTGATAATATTAGCAAACAAGATTCAGCATCCGTATCCAAAATCATACAAATGTTATGGTGGTCTTCTGTGGACGGATTCTTAAGGGAATACACGAGTCCAGCATAAAAAGTAATGATTACTCAGTCAGAAATGGCTGGACAACATCCCTCGGAAGGTGAGGCAGCACTATTTATTATAGTTTACATGTTACGGCACACTTCTTCAGAACTATGTGCCATGTTTATGATATTAGCATAGCTAGTGTGCCAAACCATGTAGACTATAATAGATAGTGCTGATTCACCATCTGTTGGTGTTGTCCAGCCATTTCTACCAGAGTTGTGACAATGTGTCACTAGACTTCATGGCTTCTATTTTATATATAAGTATTTTATTTATTTCAACGCAATGCTTGTGAATAGCTTACCTATCTTAACACTGTGTCAACTCCTTCAATGATTAGTAGGTCTTGTGTTTGATTTTAAAATGCCGATATAGAACACTGCTGTATTTCTGCTATGTGTATCTAGCTTGTGTACAAAGTGAGTTGTATATATGTATATTGATATGTGTGTCCGTTTTGTGTACAAATCAAACATCTGTTAAAACGTTGAAATATCCTTTTTTAGGATTTTTTTAAGATTTTCTATAATCTGTCTAGTCATCAGCTTTCGTGTTCGGCCAGGTCTGTGTCCAGTGTGGTCTATTCAATGTGGGAAATTGAGTTTGAAGTCTGAGGAATTGACTCGGACTCAAGTAAATCCCAGTTGTAATATCAAGAGTTTAGTTTATAAATTAAGAATCGGATTGATGATTTTGGAGGCTCGTCTTTCTTGGTAGCATATGAACTAAAACTGTGACATTGTACATATTGTGCCAGATCTTGCTGTTTTACAAGGCACACTTTTTTCTTAGTGACCTCGCGTTAGTTATGTTTGAAGTGATAGGGTGCAGTGATGGCTTCTTGGCACACAAAGGGAACTTTTAAAGGCTGATGTTTTCATAATCAGTTGAATTAATCTTTCATGATTTTTTTGATCTGTAATAAACAGTATCATAACCTTTATTTTCCTCATAAATATTCTTGAAAACATTCAAAAAGACTTTCATTTTAACCGTGTAACTGTAATTTGAAAACCAAAATGTGTGTATAAACTAAATTCTACTATATCATAAATAATCTTGAAAATGTATTCAAAACATAATTTTATATCATAAAGTGTATTTAAATATTATTAACATGAAAAGGGTCTCTTAATGTTGTTATTGATGGAGGGGCGGACAAAATCTGTTTCTAACTAGATCAAGATTGACAAGTGAAAATTCATTGTTGATAAAAAAAATATCAATATCGGATGGATTGAAAAATTATGCATGTTTGAAGTAATAAAGTGCAATACAAATTTTCTGCTGAAGTTGATTTAACTAGGGAATAAAATGTGCATTTGTTTTAGAATTTTATTGATCATGATCATTGATAGAAAGGTTGTTCATTTATTGTTCATGTTAACTGCACTTTGCTAAATATTCTATTTAGTGAAATACCTTAATCTCGTAGTTATTCACTTATACTGGCAATTGATGAAATATCCTGTTACATGTTAAAATCTAATCTTACATATATGTATAATTTAGTATTTTGTATTTGTACAAATAGAATAACATTTTATACTAGTACTGTATTATCATTGGAGTACATCATGACGATCAATTATTAAATGTACATATGTAATATCTGTAGTGACCAACCACTGTCTTCAGTAACCAAATTTATGATTAGTCTGTATATAGTAGTATGTGTGATGTAAAAACCAATAGCTACCGCATTCCACCTATCTAGTGTTCAGGGCAAGAAATATTACTGAAATATTATTGAATACATATTCAAACATATCAAGGGGCCACGGTGGCCGAGTGGTTAAGGCGTCTGACATTCTGCTACATGTACCACTAGCCCTCCACCATTGGGTCACGGGTTCGAGACCTACCTGGGGAGGTTGCCATGTACTGGCCGTAGGTTGGTGGTTTTACCACCTAAACCAGGCACGTCCTTAAATGACCATAGCTGTTAATAGCAAATAAAACACAACCAAACCAAACCAAACCTATTCAAACAGGTCATTCATTGCTATATATACCAATTGGATTTTCTACTTTTTGGTTCTTTGTTAGTTTTGTGACATAGCTGCTTTAGTTATTGAAGTTTGTTGTTTTAGTTTAAAATTTGANGGGGGTATATGGACACTAGTTAGGTCAGATACTGTATCTAGATCACCAATGTCACCTTCCATATGAGCAAATGTTTTTCTTTGCAGAAGATTTTTCAAAAAGGTGCACAAAAATAACCTTTAAAAGATAAAAGAGTAGGCACAAAATATGTATCTACGTATTGACGATGGGAGACTTGCTATGCTCACATTCGTATTGACGATGGGAGACTTGCTATGCTCACATTCGTATTGATGATGGGAGACTTGCTATGCTCACATATAGGCAATCAAGGCCATTGATCATTGTGCAATTAACATACAACATCCATTAGTTAACCAGCCAACAGAACGGATGTATTGGTATCCAGTGTGTATCTGTAATAACAACTTATATGCTTTATTTGAAAATCTATTGGCTTCTTATGAATAATTTAGCATCCACTTCCAAGGGATTTTTTAGACTTTTGCAACAGCTTTCACATCACTATTCTGCCATATTTGCTGAGCATATTTTTTTTAGCTATGAACACTAAATTATCCTCGATAGGAGACAATGTCATTTTGACTCGAATGTGTAGATTGTCTTTCCTTCAAAATCAAATGGAAAAATGTATATTTCCTTTCACAATTAAATCATTTTCATACTTTCATAATAAGTAATGATTGGCAATTAATTAAAATCTCTGATAGATGGAGACAATGCTCCATTGTCTCCATGATAAGCAACAGAGAGCAACTCCATCTTTGTGAATCCCCGGAGTGATTAAAACAACCGACACCTTAGCCGTCAAAAATTATATGATAGGGTTGAGATATTCTGTGTCACATAGGGTAATTGTATTTTGTGAATATCCCTCCATTTCCTGCCTTTCCTTTGGCGAGTGCGGTGAGCGAGTGTCTGTGTATGCGTGTCTATATTGCGTCTTATCTTCTCTTCTATCTGTCACTCTGGGCAGGACATGTGAGGGATATAATCATGCTTGCTTCGCAAATGATATAATGATGGACCTCAATATAAATATTGGTGGAATCTTATGTTCTAGTTTTATTCTCAAGATTCAAAATCTTAAAAAGAGTTCAATTTGTTTATTAGCAAGTCATGGAATTATATGTCACTAAAACAAGGATGCTAGTGGCAAGGTGGCATCTACTAATTAAAAAGTTTTTAAAGTTAGCTTTTAAATTGTCAAACAAATTTCTTGATGTAATGTTTTATATATTTTTTAAAGAACTGGAACTTGAACATTGTAAAATAAACATATGAATCATTTGCTGCTGTCAAATTTTCGTTTTTATTTTTCTTTGTCGCATGTAATGGGATGACACTGGCACTTCTAATGTAAATTGAGGATAATTCTTCTTATAAATCTCATTGCAAAAAAAACCCCAAAAAACCTTTCTATTCATAATATTTTTAAAAGACAAACAATTAACTGTATTTATTAAGCATTTTGTTTTGTGCATGAAAACACAATATAAATATATTTTTAAAAGTGCCAGTACATTTCAATTTCGTCTGCAATTACAATACTACTACATGATATCAGTTTGGTGTGAAAAACAACCAAAGGAGGGTTAGTTTTCACACTTGTTGAGAACAGTTTTTTAATCAGTTTGTTCTTGAACATCCCTGAGGCAAGGGACTCCATGAACATAATGTGGGAATAAAGGGCACTTTTGTCACGCCGTTACGAAGTAGTGGTAGCGAGACTTAGGTGTTGCTTTTCCGGCAACATCAACCTTACATGGTCCATTGTCCTTGTCAGCATCTCCATCAACATTAAGTTTTTGTTAGCTCACCTGAATAACCAAGAGGCCTAGGATGATGATATTTGACAAGTAACATACTGGGATAAAGGGCCTTCAGGTTTGTTGAAATGAATGACCTTCATCCGTTTTCATGGTCACAGGGGTCAAATATGTTAAAATCTTTTAACGACTTCTGAATAACCAAGAGGCCTAGGGTGATGATATTTGGCCAGTTACATGCTGGGATAAAGGGCCACCAAGTTTGTTCAAATGAATGGCCTTGACCATTCAAGGTCACAGGGGTCAAATATGTTTAAATTTTTTTAACAACTTCTGAATAACCAAGATGCCTGGGGTGTTTATATTTGGCCAGCAACATGCTGTGACGAATGGCTACCAAGTTTGTTCAAATGAATGACTTTGTTCGACTTTCAAGGTCACATGTGTCGCATGTTTTAATAGATTCTTTTGAATCAAAATACTGGTATTTTGCCTGTAGCTGTATTTTAAGCCACTTTTAAGATTAAAAGTAAGATAAATACCAGGTGAGCGATTCAGGCCCATTGGGCCTCCTGTTTAAATTAGTTTCACTGAAAGCATAAGTGCTAGACCAACCAAACTTGGACTAAAGATGCATCTTAGGTAGTACATCTCAACCCATGCATCAAATGCTGGATGCGGCCTACCTTTCATGGTCCATTGTCTGTGTCAGCATCTCATTCAACATGAATTTTTTGCATTCAAATTTGTTTCTCTGAAACTGCTACACCAACCAAACTTGACATGTGCATTGATGATTCATCAAGAACTTAAGTTGCAAATGGCATAATTTATAACAGAAAAAAGACAATAGTATGGAGAAATTGCTTTTATTAATCAATTAAATTCAATCACTGTAAAAGATATTCTTTCAATCTGGAATATCAAATATCTTTCACATCTTAATGGGTACATGTAGTTTATCTGTGTTCTGACCCAAATTTGGTCACAGGTAGGTAGGAGTGGATACAAGCAACATCTTTCCCATGTTTTTGTCTGACTGATGGGAAACTATGGATTACCCCATAATACTTTGCTTTGGTCATTATTTCTTTTATAACATTGGAAGAATAACTTTCCAACTTTTGTCTTGGTCTTAAAAATCTTCAGAAAATTTTGAATTGTTTTCGATAATGTCTCCAATGTCAAAAATATATAATTCTAGTATCCTTTTAACTGATATTATATTCCTTAAATGTCCATCATAGCATCATCACATCTAAAGTAATGTCTAAATGCTTTAAAAACAAAATGGTGTCGCATAATAATCGTATGCATAAATTGTTCGGTATTGATGACATTAAGTTACAAGTTCTACTGTTCTTTAGTATTGTCACTGATGATCTCAAGATTGCTGGATTGACCTCGAATGTTCACTTTTGATAAAAGCTTTCATAGTACTTTGATAACATCATTGTAGAGATACACTCGTCAATTGTGACGAAACCTGCAATGTTTAACTTATATATCTGACACCTCAGATGTTTTCTGTTTGAATGTTCACTTTTGATGTCATTAGAAATTATCACTTTTGAATGTTCTGCATTATTGACATTATCATGTTGACATTTGGAATGTTCACTTTGATAACAGCTGGATGTTCACCTTGATACAGCTTGATTTCTCGCCCTTGATGATTCTTCGAAAGTTCGCATTTAATCATTGACAACTAGAAGTTTCAACTCCATGACACTTTCAATGTTCTCCCTCGTTGGTAGTTAAAATGTCCACCTTTGATGACATCAGGAATGTTCTCAATTCATGACAGGTAGATTTTTCCTCATCTTTGTTGACAGCTGGAAGGTTCAACTTTGTTGACAGCTGAAAAGTTCAAATTTGATGACACCCGGAATGTTCACTTTTTGATGAAATCTGGAATGGTAAACATTGTTTGAAAATTTACCAGAATGTCTGCAATTCCCAGTTAAACCATTATATCGAAACATTGCAGAGTAATTTATTTTTTTTAAAGATTTTTGTATGGCGATTATCAAAATCATGTGCAAATAGTTTTCTAAACAGCGATAATAATTTGGTTCAATTTAATTAAATGTACCCGTAAACATATTTCCCTGGACATATATATATACCTATATACATTTTTTCCCTAAATAAACTCCTGGTTTGGGGAGAAAATGACAATTTTAGTGTTATTAAATGAACATTTGTTCCTATTCCTAAAATGCATATACTACAACATTCATTAAAGTTTCATATAGTCCCCTTCTACAGGAAATTTAATTTTTCATGTCCAGTGACGGCATCTTGACAAACCGTTTCCCCAAAATTTCACTCTATTTCTAGCCACAGTGTCCGACTCCAACACCAATTGTCTAATTCCCCCTCCCCTTTGGACACAGTTCAATTGTATTTGGTTTTAAAAGGATTAATCATCTTGAAATCATGTGTTTTCACTGAAAGGCGGACATTCTATAACTGCCAACAATGGAAAGCGTCATATGTTTTACATAGCACCAACAAGGTGGAGAACGAGGTGTTCTATCTAACAAGCACCTACTGGTGTAAGTTGAAAATATAAACCTAGTATTTTCTGTGATTACAGTTTCAACACATCAAGACTCTGCCAGAAAAAGTGATGGGTATATGGTACCAATTGTTTTTATTTCAGAAGCATAAGAACAAGTAGGATGCATTAATGTATATAACCTCGGATATACTCTCTACTGAATCATATCCTTCATAAAGTCTCTTTCACATAACAAATGAATTTTTGTTGTTTTTAAGCACAGCTATGACTGTCCTCAAAATTTGTTTTCAGCACATCTAGAATATGTCATGACAAAAGTGAAGGCACATGGTTAGCTATTTGATTGGTTTCAGAATTTAAAACTGACCAATTGCTCAGAAGATGCCTGAACCATGTCCTTTGAAAGATTACAGTGGAGCGACACTGAACTTTAAAGCAGGTCAATTTTACCATTAAGCTGCAGCACCATTCTTCTGATGTACATCAAAAGATCATCCAAAGGGTGGCATGTACAGTGATATTGTCATGTTTTCCTGGGGTGCAGAGAAAGCAAGTGAGCATTGCTGTAACTCCTGAAATTTTCAAGAAGAGGAATCGAGATTTGTTTGGGAAAATATGAAATGTGTATAGTAACATTCACATATAAAACATATCTTTTAAACTTAAACCAGAAAATACTGAATAAGCTGGACAATACCAGTTCATATACCAGGCTGAGCACTAAGATATTCAAGCGATCATGGTAAAATGTTCTCATTAAATGAATACATGGACCTCTTAATGTGTATGCATATGTTCATGCTAGCAATTTTATATATTGTCAAATGTTTGGGATCTAGTGTGCCCATGTTATATCCCTTAGGGGTGGGGACTGACCTCCAAAGCTTTTTCTGGTAGCATACTCGTTTTCATCTTTGGCTGTAGGATAGGGATCTAGTCCAATTTAAAATAATGATCCAGGGACTTATGTTCAAGTATATATATATATGGTTATTGGGTGGGCATCTCAGCTGTTTCAAATGTATGACCCAAGGACCTAGTCATATAAGAGATCCTAGAGGGATCTTGGTGCCCACCATTGTACCATCTTCATTAGTTCTTTGTCAGTTCGATCTTTTCTCAAATCTGTTTGATCGAGTCATGTTAACAGTAAATGCACCTTGAGGTAACTTCTGATCTAAACTTAATACTGCTGTGTATAAAAGACAACCTTCAAAGTGAGTTTGTCATTTCATATATTTACTAGTACAGTACTTAATGTGAAAGAAATAGAATCGATCATTGCAATATGAGAAAGATCTGTCAAGTTCTTCCTTTAGCCATCTTGTTTTTATGATCAGTCTCAAAATATAACATGCACAACGAGGGATCAAGGGGAACCAACATATCAATTTGAGAAAGATTCCTGAAGTTTTTCCTGAGAAAAAGTACTAACAAACCTTCAATGTTGAAAATCGAAGATGGCTGTGGGTCGGCCATTCTGTATATCTGATCAGTTTCAAAAGTAACCATGAACAATAAAGGATGGTGGAATATAGAATTTGAGAAAGACCCCTCCAGTACTTCCTGGGAAACAGCACTAACAAACCTTGACTGTCAAAATCAAAGATATATTTATATCATAAGTCTCATAAGAAAACATATGCATAACTTCATACCAAGGGGAACCTACACAAAACAAAAGGCCCATGGGCCTTAACTGTCACCTGATATATTTATACAGAGAGTTGATTTGGTTTTTAACATGAGCAGAAATATTATTCAAAGTGACAAAAAACAATAAAACCACCTTATTCAATTTCTAGCATACAGATTTAAGACTAAAAAGTATTTGAAACTAGCACTCCTTTGGGCCCCACCCTACAGCCCTTGGGGGTAGGGCTGGCTCAAAATTTTCAAAGTATCAAACTGTCAACTCAAGGTTATAATTCCAATCAAGTTATTAACATGTAATATTCAAAGTATCATTTGCCATTATAAACCATAATAAATTTTGCCCCCCCCCCCCCCCCCCCTCCTTCCCCAGGGGGTAAGCACGAGACCCTAGGGTCATAAACCTGAAGACCCTTCCATCTATGAAGAGTGTTTGATTCTACCATATCTGGGTGTTTGGGAAAAAGATTTTAGAAATTTCTGTCAGTTCAACCCTTTTTTGTCCCACCAATCAGCCCCGGGGGGTCAGTCAGGGCGCATATATACGTGTGCATACCATCAATTTGCTATCCAATGCTGATAATGCTAACCCAAATTGATTTACTCCCAATGGAAATTAAACAAATGTTGGTCCAAAATGTGATTTCCCTATATGAACTATAGTAAAGTTTACCCCCCCACCAGGGGGAAACGTGAGACCCCAGGGTCATGAAATTCACAATTTTGGTAAAGCACCTTAAGACCCTTCCAGCTATGAAGAGCATTTGATTCTACCATATCTGGGTTTTGAGAGGAAGTTTTTTGAAATTTTAGTCAATTTGACCCGTTTTGGCCCCTGGAGGCTGGGGACCAAATCGGCCATTGTTTTTGTTGACCTTTGGCCATGGAAGGTTTCTGCAAAATTTCATTAAAATTGGTTCAGGGGTTTTGGAGAAGAAGTCGAAAATGTAAATTGTTAACGGGCGCACGACGGACAAAAGGCGATCGCAATATACGTCACTCAAGACTTTGTCTCGGGTGACCTAATAAAGACAGACCAAAGCTGTGCCAGAAAACAAGCTGAAAGACAAAACTTACTAGAGGACCATAGCGATATATGTACACAATTATCCATCCCCTTGTATGTTGGGGATATACATATACATACCTGCACTTACCCACTGCATTCTGCGTGAGCAAGGCAGCCGACATGGAAAACCCCTGCAGAACTTGGGTGTTTTCTTTTCTGCTCTCCACTGAAATCCATGAGTTCCACTTCAAGTAGCCTCATGTCGGGTCTTCGACGGAAGATAAAAGACTGGGTAAAACCAGACTGTTTTAGCTCCATTGTAATTGGCAAAGGACAGCGATCAGCTTAATGATTGGTCCAATTTTAATTACAGCTGAAGCCGATCCAATAGCTTAGCAAGTCTTGCTCAAAGAGGAAGGTTATGGGTTATGTTCCCTGCGAGAGCATTGGTACATGTACCATTACTTAAGCTGGCCTTGCTGCCCTTTTGCTTATTTAGCTTCAAATGGATGTTGGCAAGGACCGATTTCATTTTGCTTGCTGTCAGCTTTATAAGACCTGATGAAATATCTTGCCACCATGGCTACTAGATGGGGCTTAAAATGGCCATATATCAGTGGTCAGTGGTGCAGTGGATAACACACTCACATTTCACTAATATTTCTGGGATTTGATTCCCGAAAAGGTATGGGGTCACTCTCCCCACATCCCCTACCAGTCAACAAGAGAATAATATTCTTATAAATTATATTACTTGTTCCGTAATTGTTGTACTATAAACGATACTTTTAATATTGTTGGTGGCCAGTCTTCCTATGTATGACCCTAGAAGTTTTGAATTTTTTAAAACTTACCATCAAAATTTAGACCAGCTAGTACAATTTTTCGATAACAATCTGCACACTATGAAATTGTTCTCCCTTTCAAAATGAACTCTCTATATATATTAATGCCAGGCAGCTTAACCGGATGATGGATTCAAAGTATATATATATAATACTATAGCAGTTAAAGTACTTACCGTGATATACTTACCTGCCACGGGCGGAGAAATGCACGTCTGTTCATCATTCACCATCAGCATCGATCTTACAACTTCAATATTATAGTCCAAATCAGTATGTAGCTTTAAAACCAATACTTTTAAATTTAATATTTGAAAACAGTAGTTTGAAATTAATTACTTATCATGTGTTTTAGAAATATAATCATTGCGATTCATTATTAAATTCTTATAATAAAATTATGTTTTGAATCTCCGATATTTAGAATATTTTTCTGATAAACCATTTAATTAGTAAATGAATACTTAGTTCTGCACAGTTTACCTTCCACCTTACATACCAGAAAGGCGTCAACCCAACATATATCTAGACAATCACAAACACATAGCACATACACACAGACAAACAAAAATATGTATTTTGCGTTTTTCGAGCGTGCCAAGGCACTCTTTGAGGGAATTGGGGGGCCCTGAAAAGGGCCCAAAGATGGGGAAATAGTAGAAGCATTTGGTATTTTATTAGAATGCTTTTTGCTGAGTTTTATCTGCTGGCGTTGGAAATAGTCTGTTGTTCACTTCAAAAATTGTTGTAGACTGTAGGTTTCCTTAGAATTTTTCAAAAGCTCTGGAACTTTCATCACTTCTTCATATCACAGATACTAACATTAAGTAGATGCCGTTGTCCACTTCATCACAGAATCAGCACTGTCAAGTCCCTGCTAAATGTATGCAAGATTGTACTTGCCACATCAAAGTTAATAACAGTATTGCGAAGATCCTGATCCAAAGTCTTTCTTTCACACAAGTAACAAGTCACACTTGACATCCAAACATGGTTGATGATGATGATGATGATGATGATGATGATGTTTAATGAACCCGAGTTTCACTGGCACAATAGACTAATGGAACATGAAAATGAAGTACGGGCTATGGGATGAAAAAAATCAAATAAAAAAAATCTATATTTATAAATATATGCATGTTACGATGACCATGATCAAAAAAATAATTCAATGCTATTGCATTTGATAAAATAAAATAGATAAATGAAATGGGAAATAATGATCTTGATGATAATGGCACGTAGATGTCACTAACTTACTATACCTCTGCTCAGACACAAGCATCTTCTCATAGCATCTATTTCAACATTTATCACATAAGTTATGAAGGTAAAAATTCCATTTAAAATATAAATTTGGCAAACATAACTACTGCACTTTCAGCAAACCTACAATTTACACAATTATTTATCTACAAATTTTATTTACATTTGAGTGAACAAGTTTATATTTCTATTTCCAGCACATAAAATGGTTTGATCTTTGTCTTAGCCAGGATATAAGGTTTGCTTTAAAATCGCAAAAATATACTTCTTTATGAATAATACTTAAAAATTTAATCGCAGTTCTTCAAAAACAAGTTTCATTTCTCATTGATGTACACATATGATCGAGTTTAAAATAAAGGATTTCATGATCAACTTTTAACGCAAGACATAGATACAATTCTTCTTGCATATATGTCTTGAAATTTTTACAATATAAATGGTTGAATTAGAATCAAAATAGATATTAAATATATCCGCAATCAAATATTTACATAAATATAATGGCCAAACATTAAAAATACATAAAGAGGAAACTGCTTTGAGAACTTTATCCGGAAGTAGCAAATATGCCAAGTATAAGAATTCTGAGAAAACAACACAAATTCTTACTCAGTTACTATTGATAATTCTTTTAGTTTAGATATATATTAAGAGCACTAAAGAATCACTCAAGTTAAAAAGAATCCTGGCGAGATCAAAGATTTCGGTTTTGAGAAAAGATTGGGGGAAAAAAAGATCAGACTGTAAGAACTTTGATTGAGATCGACATACATGAGACTTACATATAAAATTTACGAACATTTTAACAATGAAAAAAAAATTTAAATTAATACTGATTCACATTGCTACAAAAATATAGCTCTGGAATGTTCTCTAAGATTCGAAAGTTTGGAATCCCTAAGGCCTAACTACACCTGAACTTTCAGAATCATTTTTAACTGACTGCTCATATCAATGTTATTTTGAGGTTCTTCAAACGAACATCTCATCATCCAGTGAGATGGTGGTTTTGGAAGCACTGTCGGTGAGGGGGGGTCACTAAATTTTGCCCCAGCATAAACACCATTCGACTGTCCGTCGGGACTTGGGGTTCTGGTGAAAGCATTTTCCCCGTCATATCGTCCTTGATCCTTCTGAACTTTCGGGATATAATTTCCATTTTTTGATGAAAGGTGAGGTCGAGGGTCGTTGATGGCAGACACTGGCGATGGTACGCCTTTATCTTTGCCACGATTTGGTGAAAAACGTCCTCCCGCGAAACGCCTTTGTTTGGCATGATACTCCGAAGATTTTTTCATCTTACTCGCGTTTGAGATCTGTGGATAAGTCATATCCACCAAGAACCACGAAAATATATGTTCCTTGTTACAAGGAATGAGACAAAGTACCAAGAGAACGAAGTCTTCTTCTAAAGGTGTTCTCGAGGATGTTGTTTACAAACAATGTTCAAGATGGCGCCCGATGTTCTGCCAACTTCAATCCAACTCAGCGGTCTTTTAAGCGTTCAAATATGAAATGCCAAAGCCGTCCTTGTAATAAGTAGATTCGTTGATTATGAATTGTACTTTCTGCAGTATCAAAACGACCGAATTCTCCTCAAATTTGATAAATTTCAACTTTCCAAACCTTCCTCTCTTCTACTCCTGCTTCTCTTCCTGCTCGCTACATAGCTCCTGTCAATGACAACAACTCAAGGTCGTGATGTTGACCAATGAAATCTGCGAGCACCTGTCACGTTGGGACGTTTAGCCAATGGTGCGAATGCAGCTTACATTCTATTTTTAGACTATGCCATCATGACTTCATTTGTTTTTGAAAGAGAAAAGGTAATAAAATGATTTTAAAATATAAATCGTTTCCATTTCTTCCTTTTAATAGCATTTACATATTCAGTAGATAGCTTATATTAATTTTTGATATATATCATTGCAGGTTAGAAATAAAATTAGCATACGACAAAAGTCGGATATCTTCGTTATATTCCGTTAAAGGGAGGTATTTCCTTTCGGATATGACGTCACAACGTAGGCGGGGAATCCTTGATTTGATTATCGGTTCAGAATACACTCAGAAATTGTTGCAAACTGTGTCATTCGTACTTTTGTTCACCACGAACCAGCACGTTCCTATGTTTAAAGGATTTATCTGCAACTTTTAATCGATATACTTGATTTTGGGTGAGTATATGTACAGTAAACGTTCTCCAAAACTGGCGGAGCAACGCAACCATTCCGTGTGATCCCATGTTGATTGCCTACAACAAGATACGACCAACCCAACTAAGCCAATATGTTACGCAGCTATAACAGTCATTATTAAGAATGTGCTTCGTTTAAATTAGCGATTGTGAATGGACATTGTTTCGAATATAGCTGTTCTAACATTGCTGCACACTTTTAGCATACCATTTTTGGGTGAAGAAATCGGTCAGGTATTTTTATGTTGTCTGCATACGTACTGCTGTACTGTGTATGGATCAATCGGGCTAGCGTTAGCTTGCTGTAGTAGTCTATTTATTCGGCACAACCCCGCCTGGTATATGTTGCCTCGTGACTAGGTTTGTACCTAAAATCTACAGCGAAGTGTACATAGTCTGAAAACACGTGCTGTACGATGTGTTATACTGCTACATAGTGAAGATTATCCTATTTTCTATTTGTTTTACTGTCAAACAATACATGTGCTATTCACATTCCGAAAAATCGATAAAGCTTCATACAAGTGTAGTCTCCCCCAATAACGTGAGTCGAATTCCGTTTATTGCAGGAATTTCTGATATATATCCAGCTCTTAGTTTTAGTCACCAGGTTTAAGAAAGAAATAAGCATAGATTTTCTAAACAAAAGCAAATTAAAAAGCACCCCACCCTGTCATACACTTCTCATGTCAAAGCTTTTAAAACAATAAAAGTTTGTTTATTGTTTCTTCATTAAAGTTTATCATAGCTTGCCATTATTTGTTTTATTACCACTGACTATGGGGTTACACTCTGATCTTAAGGAAACTGTTCAGTAAATGGTGAACCTAATGTGTGGCAAATATTTACGTATTGTCAGAGACATATTAAGTGTAGTATTAACGTCACTGGTATTGTATATTCCTGCCTCATTTATATATCCCTTATACAAATTCTTGCACATAAATTTATCAATTTCAATTCAGCATAAACTGTTTGAGCTTGGGATAAAACAAAAAGAATAAGTTCAATCTACATGATAACAATTTAAAACAAAGATAGATCTGCTTAATTTTTACTATAAAATGTGTTTATTTGTTAAGTCATTTAGGTCACATCAGGTTTTTGTATAAATTATACATAATATAGGATCTTACATGAGTTTCTATTTCATACATTTCTATTTCATATATGAAAGGAGTTTAAGAATTTTTCAATTTTCATATGAAATACATATGAGTGTAAGATCCTTTTAATCACATACTCAAGATTTGTTGTATTTATCCGTGTCAAATGACAATTTTCATGAAACCTTGAAACGTAAAAAAAGCACGCCGTTTTGACTCCAGTGTGTAAGTCTGTGACGTCATGTATTTGTCCTAGGTGTGACGTCATTATTGAAACTTACAACCACTCACAGGGCTGATAGGTCATATTACATGGGTTAATATGCCAAAAAATATGACATAGGTATATTCACTAGATAACACAGTACATTATGTGATAAATATATATATCAATGTTTATTTCATATTTTTTTTCTTTCGTATCTTGAAGATGTGCACGGAAAAGGAACCTATAAGATACAAGTTGGACACTACCATAGAATGCCAGTAGCCGCCACCCAGAAAGATGCACAGATATACCAACATTATCACCACCTGCTACCAAAATCTCCCGGTTGTCACGTGACTGGCCAAATCTCCCCCACAGCCTTGGTGACCAATACTGAGAACTTCATTGGTCGCAATGGCGCTGCCTTTGTAACAGACTTTGGGCAAATTGCAAGACAAGCCAACTCCAATCCCGACAGAGCAGGAGGGTTTTTCAGCACACTAAGTCCTCCAATAATCAATCTAAGTCCAAATTTAAGCCCAACTGTAACAGAGCCCCGCAGAAGTCCGCCGTTTTACGACTTGAGAGAAACAACCAGAAGACGCGGATTGCAAGGCAAGTATTTCAATATACATATACTGTTCTGTTGTAATTTGCTTAAAGAGCATGCATGTCCCCATGGAATTGAAATTCCCCGAAAAAAAATCCATCACAAATTAGTCCACACAGCTTAGCTACTTTCAGTCTTCAATAATACTTGCAACAAAACTTTGTACGGTGCAAGGTGTGGTGAGGTCAGTTTTGACTAGTTTTATATATATCTTAAATTCTCCTGGTTGATAAAAGTTGTTAAATGTTTGGCTGCACTGTTCATTGGTTACCTTGTTATTACGTCTGGTCAGTCAGCTATATATCTTCATCACACATGACTGATCATAATTACAATTTACTTTTTAATATTACTTAATCTCCAATACCATGTGCAATATACATAAATTATCTCTCCCGGATCTTGTCAATTTTCATCCTTTTTTCCTGTTTGACAAGTATGAATAATTCAAAACAGAAATGAAATGCTTTATTTTTTGTGTATTCCTCACTCTGTATATATGTGAGGCCTTAGATGAAAATACACAACTTTCTGGTAACCTTACTTACCCTACTTTCTCATCCATGTCCTACCAGCTTTTATGCAAACTGAACCCAGCTCTATATAAACTTGGTTGTGTCTTGGCTGTGTATTGGTAGCTGGTTGGGACTTCCTGGGGACACAAGAAAGTGACATCGAATTGGTGTAGCTAGGGAACTGAGAAATTCTGTCCAGAAGTTGAGTTAGCAATATGTTTGGAGATAAACCATTGTTCTATGTTGTTTGAAGTTGAATAAAACAATATGGAAAGAAAATCATTGAAAATTGGGTCTGGAACAGTAATTTGTCATCTGGTTGACTTGTACATATATATATATAACATAGTTTGTTAGCAAAGCGTAACTGGATAACCTTGCCTTGTACCATAGCCGGTAATCACATTTTACTGTAGATATATCTCAAACAGAATCTAGATAAATTACATACGCTTGGTAATGTATCCTCACAGCTTTTTTAAAAAGTTAATCCAGCTAGGGTTTACCCTGTATCATGCTTTCATGTGTGAACGCTCTGCTGGACACGAGCATTTTTTGACTGAACGACTTGTGCTGACCAAAACCTTGGTTTGGGCGACAGAAATTGGCTAAAATTTGCACATTCTTGCTGGTCCAAAAGTTTGATATTGGACTTGTTCTGAATTCTCTGGATTTTTTCCCTTATCTTCATGTATTCTTGCATGGTTAGCATTGGGCTGGAACAATGCATCTATTATGGTTAGATTGCAGTTTTCACCTTCTAAATACAAAATACAGGTTACAAACTGAGCATTTGTCAGAAAGTCACATTAAAAAAAGTAGTCTGTTACCATAACAACTCCTTGCAGTGCTCAGGTGATTTAAGATTGTCGTCTCACGGTCTGCAGGCGTGACCTTATTGTACAAAAAAATATATCGCTTCCTGAGTATAGCCTACAAACATTTCTACTGTCGTTCCGTCAACATTTTCTTAACTTTCAAATTTTTTTTGGCTTTCTTTTCCTAGTTTTTTCGGGGTTTGTCCATTCCTCAACAATAACTGCCGTGGTAACTCAAGTTAACATGGCTTACACCTGACTTGTCAGTGTCGAAGGGATTCCCTGTGTCTCTCAGCCAATCAAAAATGCCCCATGAAAAAAGTTAATTGTCCTCATAGGCATGTTTTTAAAGATGTCAACCTCTCTGACAGGATTTGATCTGGTACCAGACTATCAAACCAGTTTCAAAAATGAAATATTGTTTTAAAGATTTAGTGCTTTTCAATCTGGAGTTGGTTGTACATTAACTTTTGCTGCAACTTCAAAACTTCATGACCTTTCATAAACTAATATACTATATAGGATGTGTACATAAGACCCGAAAGCTATAGGTAAATTAATGCAAAGAGAAACCCTTTTGGTTTGTTGCTTTGCTCTTTGTTCTCAGGTTGTGCCTTATAGTTTTGGGCTCCTGACATTTATCATATTCCATTTGACCTAAGAAGTGCTAAGAACTGATACATTGATATGGGGACTTTTGGGTTGGACTTGAATGGGCTCTATTACTGATTGAAAAGTTTTATTTCATATTTATACGGATTCCCAATATTTGCTGTTTACTCTTAAAAATGTCCTTTCCAATTGGTATATTTTCTTCCCAAGTTGTTTCAAAAAGGCTCCATTTGAAAAAAATGAAAAAATAAGCCCACTGCAGTAATAGGTCTATTTATGTCATTTCAATTTTGGAATTTTTGTAATATGTTGCGATGAGAGAGACTTTATATTTGCCTGAATTGTTTGGGAGATGACATTGCTATCTTCGGATGGGAAATAGGAGTTATACATGCATGTAAATTTGTGCCAGGTGTACAGCATTGTTATGATATATGTTCCATTGTGTATGCGTGCGGTTTCTGTATTTCTAAATTTTGTGATAACTTTGCAGTCTGGTGCAGGCTCCGGGAACCAATTTGAAACACACACTGGTTCTAGACTTGAGATAGCTCTAGCTCTGTTTGCTTGTAATTTCAATTTGGTCCAAATATTTTATTGTCTAACTCAAAATTCTTCTACAAATAAATGTTATATCCTGTTCGTTAACTAAAGCACACATTTTGCCAGCTTAGTCAGACACTCTCTTCTTTTAATAAATATATACCAAGTCAGTTATATTAGCCCTTTTGTTCCTTTACCCACAAAGGATGGTGACCTAGTTTATTGATTTAGAGCACTTCCTGCTCCAGGAGGGCCTACACAAGTTTGTGGCCTTAAACAACCCTTTCTCGCCATCCTTTTCCCCTTGGGTGAGACTGACAAAATTCTTTCTCCAAGTCTCTCGGGCAGTAGAGCCTGTTCTTAGCTGGTTATTGTTTACTTGGAATTTTCCATTGAAATGTATAGCATCTATTTGACAGTCTGAACTTGGCCCTCTCTTTAGTATAGAATACAACTCTAAACAATTTCAATTCCGATCTTTTGTTCCTGGCAGTGTTTTGGAAAAGTGTTTCATTCCATTGTTTATAGTCTAGTAGATCTCGGCATGTTTGCCTCATGATCAAGATAACATATTGTTTACAGAATTTTGTAAGAGATATTTATGCTAAAAGCAATAATATTTCCATTGTTGTTGTTTTTTAAAATTTATCTGTATTGGTTATAAAAATCGAGATTTCAAATATTTTGTTTCACATTTTACCAAACCTGGCATATATTATAACTGCCTGGGTATAAAACTGAGCACTGTATGTCATATTGTATGAAACATATTTATATCACTGTAAATATGTATGCATAAATTCAACCTATTATCAGGTGCGTATGTTGTCATCTGAGACCGGTTTTACAAAACACCGCTGGTAGTACTACTGGTAACAGTTTACGTTTTCACTTTATTATGCAGTCAGTTTGACAGGTCTAATTAACGTTGGATCTCTGGAATGAGGATGGCAAATTACAAACTGTAAAGGGAATTCACCCCCAAAGTGGATTTATTTCCTAGCTTGGTTGCTTGTGGCTCAAATATTGACTTGTTGTCACTCTTTCAGCTGGTTACCGTGGTTACTATAGCTTTTTCCCACAATGCATCTGATCGGTAATCCTTCACCTTAGCTGAAGGCAGCTTAAGTTACATGTATAAAGGTTACAACACATGGATGAAATTCTAGGAAACTTGTTAATGCTACAAATGAGAGGTTTTTTCATGTGTTATTTATTTTTATTATTAATTTAATATATATATGTTGTTTAAGAGATAGCACACAATTTAAAGGTATCAATGAAAATACCTGTGTTCACATGATATTACTTTTTTTTTAAATAGGAAACATTTTAAAATATAATCTAATGTCATGAAGAAATATTTTGTTGTGTCAAAAATTCTAATGTAAATATATAGAGTATGATACAAGCAACAAAAAAAACCAGTTATGAACTATGAAGTAATATCTATAAATAACAGTAAAATATCTTATCTGAACATTAACCCATTTACCCCTGAAGACACGTTTGAACTCTTCCAGTTCAAAGGTTGGAATCGTTCATTATGAAATTTCAAGGGTGAATGAGTTAAAAATAGTCTAGAAAAAGCATAATTGATGTTATCTTATTTTGATGGTTAGATATCAATCTACCATACCGTGTGTTTATTCTAGAAAAAAAATATCATTAGTGTCAAAATTGATTGTTAGTAATCATCTATAATCTGTATTGAGTCTGGAAAGCAAAACTACAGTGGCATAATCTAATATTATACTGTGATAACTGTCTCGGTTTCTGATCATGTGAAAGTATTATTCATCCGGTGTCATCTAGGTCATGCATAATTGATATATAAACATGGGTTCTGATGTCATAAAGTGATAATTTATTTGATAATTTAGGGATCAGCTCAGGGAAAATAAAGTTTATTATGTATATCTGTACAGGACAAAGGGCTTATATAAGCTTTTGTCTCTTCAAAATAACATCAGACAGTCGGGCAATAGTCGTTTTGATGTAAGTGTACCCAATATGATATGTAGATGACTGTTTGGAAAGGACCTTACGGACTCCATGCCGGATATTTCTTACAATAGTTAATAGCATAAAAGTTAGTTTTGCTTTTGGTTTTCTGTTGAAATTTGAAAAGAACTTTAAAGTAAATTTCAAATTTTACTCTGGGTCAATGCCAAATGACTTACTGTGTTATTGTGTAAATTATTTATCCACAAGTTATTCATTTCTTGTATAAATCTCAACGAAAATAGATAACTAATTCAACTATCTCTTGAATATGTACATAGATCTGTATTTGAATAGGAAGGCTGAAGCTTGTTCTTTTCAAAAATTCAGATTCATGCATAAAAGTCATTTAAGTGAAAAACACATGGAAAACTTACTTATTCATTTACAGTAAACACGGAAACATATTTAGAACAACATCATTTGACAAATATATTTATATATGTGTCGACAAAGTACGAGTTAGTATCTGGTGGGCCGTGTCTGTTTTTTGTCTTTTAGCCGATGTTCAGTGACTACAAATATGATGTAAATATATTACGGTTGTGTATATATATCATCTCACTAATAAATTGCAATAGTTCATTTTGTGACTCATTAATGCCAGTACATATATACTTCATCATTTTACAGTGTGCAATTGAAATTATTTGGAATACAAAAGTTGATGTCATACCGGTGCTGTTATTGTTGATATAAGTAAAACTGAAGAAAATGTAATGGGTAAAAAATGTATAACTGTATTTTCCGTAATAAGCGCTCCTCCTCCTGTAAGTGACCCTCCTCCTTTTTGGGAGAAAATGATGAACTTTTGTAGCTATATAAGAAAACATAGAAGAAAACCATATATCGGACAAAAAGTGTTTTGACAGTATATTCAATATTTATAACAATATTTTGAGTTGTTTTAAGTATTGCAGAGTATTTTGTTGTGGTATATTGCGATAACATGCCTAAAAAAACCCATCATAGATTTAAATGTTACATTTTCAAATGAATTTTGAACTTGAAAAGGTCTCCGTGAAAACGTTGAGGACATTTTCTGACACCAAATAAAATCAATAGAGAAAAATGTGTTCCTTGACTGCTGAAGAGATACCTTCCCTGTTCTTCTGTCTCTGATCGCTTCCAGGGTCATTTTACCGAACCGAGTCTGTCTGTTTGCCAATCTCTCATCTCCGCAGTAATACAGATCTAGTGCGTTCTTCCCAATTTCGTGCTGACGCTTTGTCAGGCTAACTTTCCAAAGGAAGTACTGTAAGACGTTTTTTGTATTGACTCGAGCCAGTCAAGGACTGAGGTTTGTTTGATCACATGACTTCATTGTCATACAGAAAATACACATACGCCTATGGGCAATAAGGGCGCTTGGCATAGGTCAATGACAAGTGTGGCACCATCATCATTTATACATTTTCCATTTACAACACCCCTCATATTTTCATTTTTTATTTTCTTTTGGCGACAGAGACATGAAGGTGTCTGTCCAATGTTGAGTTCCTCGTTGATAAAGTGATGCATCATTCTGAAATGATTCTTTGATAACTGTTTTAGCAGGTGTCTTTCGGTGGCGGTTTTGTTTTTGTTCAATACACTGTGTTAAGTGCCGTTTTTGTGGTGGATTCAAGAAAACCAACCCTAAGATTCCGAAAATTATTAAATCTTGAACTTTACGATAACTTGCAAAGTCATGTATTGTTAAAATCTTTCAGGGTGTCCTTATTGTGTCAAATACGGTACAAAATAGCATCCATTGTGAGGTCATCA
Source organism: Mizuhopecten yessoensis (assembly GCF_002113885.1). NCBI lineage: Eukaryota > Metazoa > Mollusca > Bivalvia > Pectinida > Pectinidae > Mizuhopecten > Mizuhopecten yessoensis. The sequence continues at coordinate 145,316 of NW_018405777.1, forward strand.
TAGACAAAATATATAACACATTATAAATCATTATGGATTTAAACTCACTTTTATTCTGAATACAATAGTTTTAATGTACATAGATGGCAATGATGAAGAGTTGACAATTGTTACGGAAAAAGTTTACAGATATTTTTGCATAAATGATAAGTAATGTAATTTATGGATTTTGAATTTGTGTCGTTATTAAGTCTCAAAAGTTTCTCTTCAGGAGGGGAGAGTCATGCTATAATGTAAACTTACAATGTCACCTGTGCACAATAGCATATAAATGAAGTGAGACTCGTGAAGGTTTAGGGGGGGGGGGGGTCTTTTTTGTTAGTAGACTTATACCTATACAGCATGATTCTACTTGTAGTTTGAACTAGAAAACTACAATGTATGGAAATAGGATTTGACAAGCTGTGGTCTTTACAAATCTTTCTGGGAGTCCACATACAAGAAAAGTAATAGAATCTGTTGTATTGAAGTGCTATAAACTGCCTAAATCTGCCCAGTCTAAATCATTGTGTCTTTATATACCAAACAGAATGTCTGGCTAGATCAAACTGGTTGCTGCTTGCATAGAAAAGAAGCATTATATGACATGGAAGTGTTAGAGGATTATAATCAAGGTGATGATAGTGGACATTACTTGGCAGAAGCAGAGGATTAACTCAAACCTTTCTTCTAATCTTGTTAAGAATGATTGTAAATTTATGCATTCAAAATGGCTGTAAATGGTACAAATGAGGCAGATACTGGCTCCACTGGAAAATAGCTGGGGGAAGGTTGGCAGAAAGGGCCATTTGAGGCCAAATCATTATCTAGGTCGCTTCTGATTGCTGGCCTTGAGGGGCTGTGACTAACTATAGCTACAGGCCTGACAGTTTGACACAGATAATATATATCTAGGTCTATTTATCTATAGACTATAGTGTGCATAATGAAATATATAACTCTTAAAATGAAACATTTGAATGCACAACATGTGATGAACAGAAAGAGAGATACATATATTTTATCAGAATTATTTTCGGCGTAGGCTAAATGTGTTTTGTTGGAATAACGCCTGGGTCTGCCTTGGCGTCTGGGTTATTACCAGGCATACAGGTGTATACAGTATGTGGCTTGTTTCACCAGGCACACCTGATCAGTCCGTATGTATATACTACCATCATATATACCAGCTAAAATGTTCATAATAAATCAGGTTTGGGCTCACGTTTTCAGGTGTACAAAGAAACAGTGACATTCGTTCTTCTGTCAGAGGAGAAACGTATGAAGTGAACATCATTACGATTCAAAGTTACTTTTATAATCAAATGAAAAGCAATGTTTGAAATCTACAGATGTGTGGACCAGTGGGTGTTGGGGCTTGATATAGTTGTGTATACATACATTATATGATAGGCCTTTTATTATAGGATGAAATGCTTGTTTAATGTCTGTACCAAGCTACATAAGTAACTTGCCGGCTAATACAGTGTATTAGGGACGTTTCAAAGAAAGGTACTGGAATTTCACCAACCTGAACCCTATTATATATATATATATATAATATTTGAAGCTTTTGAAATAGTTTTACATTCCTTTGTTTTATATTTGAAATATAATTTAAAACAGGAATGGCACTTAATAATAAATTTAAACAACAAACAATAAATATAAACTAAATATAAACAACAAACAACAAATATAAACAACAACAAAACATTGCAAACTTCATCAGAAAAATCTTGTGTAAACCTTTGTTTATTTTGCAAAATATGTTATTTATGCATGGTTTGTTATATAAATATGCACTATTGTTTATTGTTTTGCACTAGTTTAGAGCTGATCAATTTGGAATCTGATGTAAACATATTTTTTTATTTAGCTTTCACATCCAGATGGTAAAAATAAAAATTAAAAAAATACCATGTTACCCTGGACAGGTGTATCTGCACTTATACCGGTGTGAGATTTCCTTATCTCACCCTAGGGTTGAGACGGGGGGGGGGGGGGATTCCCCTATTCATAACAATGGCATGACGCCACTTCAACAATACAATGCCGTCACGTCAACAATACAATGACGTCAGGTCAACAATCCATCAATGTCATGTCAACCCTGAATTTAGCATGTCATGTTATCATTACATTATGAATATGATACACAATGGGAGAACAGGGTAAGAGAAAAAAGAATCATTCACCCTCTTGTTGGTGAGATAAATCATGGGGAAAGATTCTTAAGTTGCTAAACACTCGCCAAAGCCTCATGTTTGGCAACATAAGAATCTTCCCCTTGGGTTGAGATTCCCACATCTCACCCACAAGGGGGTGAGAGATTCTATTAGTCTGTATGCACATTATTTGCCGTAGTTTTCCCCTAGTCTTGCACCATTTTCTGGTATGTCGTTTTCTCCCTGAGGAGTTTAAATCAAGGTCTCAATATATAGCTTGGACCCTGATAATCTTCATGAGAGTGAAAGTAAATATATCCAAAAAATATTGAAATTCATAATTATGATCACATGCAGAAACTTTATCTGAACATTCATCTGATGAAAAGTATTTGTCCAATATATTATTTTGAAAACTTAAATGAATGATTAAGACTTGGAATAACTGGGTCTTGGCTGTAAGATCCATAGTGAAGTTCAAAGTATAAATGTTCTATGCATAAAGTTGTGCATGCATGGACATTCCAAATTTAGCTGTGTAATGAAGCAATGCTCAATTCTTCCTTAATAGGTGTTTTGTTATTTTAAAGAATTCACAAATAATATCAGTGTTTTTTTCTTCCTAAATTTTAAAACAGCCTGTTCTCACATGAACAAGGAAAATACATGTATATATAGCATTATGTTTATCAAAATTGGGCAGTCCTCATTTTTTCTTCATTTTGGGAAAATAAAGTACTCTTTTNGGGGGATCACTGAATTTATCAACATTGGAGCTTTGCAATTTATATAGAACACAAATGTATATTGTATATTCCAAAATTATTCTTTGTATACAGGTATTTTGTGAACTCCATAACAAATTCTTGATCTTGTCACAGTCTTGTGGTTTGAATATTGAAATTGAAATAAAAATATGAATCATAAGGTGATATCAACCCTGGAAATCATAAATTTCCTGTATTTGTAAAGACCTGATATTTTGTTTTCACAAAAAACTAACCATGCTTTACGTGAAAGTCGGTGTGTACAGAGATTTAGAGGGCAGTGTTGAGGCCAGGCAGAGAGGCTAGGCTGACTGGGGGGCTCTTTGTGTGTCAGTGCTGGTTGTGGTGGTGGTAGAGAGCTAGGCCGATCTCAATCTACTAACTTATGTGGCTGGGTTAAAATGGGAGACAGCCCAATTTTATCAACCCATTTAGCTTCTCTCCTGAATACTAAAACTCTATCTTTCCCTGTTATTTAGAACTTGAGTACATGGCGCAACTCTATCAAATTATTTAGTCTATCTCCACTCTCTCTTCTGAACTCTTTTCAATTTGATAAAGCATTTTTTCAATACATTGTTTTTTTTGCTCGAAGTCTTTCTTTGTTATAGGTTTTATTTTTATCTGAGGTTTTTGTCAAATAACACAAACATTGTGATTCTATTGCCTTTGTTTTTAAAGATTCTATCTGCGTAAGTATATTCATTAAAAATATATTAATTTGTTTTGTTTGCCGATAATTTTGTTAATCTGTATTTGTTTATCGAAAAAAAAATGCACAACTAGATAATATTAGTTAGACAATCATCTAGAAGAAAAGACAATTTCCTCATAGGGTACCCATCAAATAAATATGGGTGGCCCGCATTTTTTTTATGGAGATTTTTTTTTCTGTTCTCTCCGGTCTGAAAGCCATCTCCACAATCCCCTGTGAATTGAGGAAGCATCGGGGGCCATGTTGTCTAGATTTAAATGACATGCTAGCTGGGCCTGGAGGAAAGTCAGCTGTCTCAGAAAGCTGGCGTTAGTTGGTGTTCCATTATCCTTGACTGGCCTTCCAGATTCCAAAGGATAAGACTGCTGGTTTTCTACCTTCTTTGTTTGCCCCAGAAGAGTTCTCAGCCTGGGCTAATATCGTTTTTCTTTCATGCCAGCGGAGCTGGATGAACAGGCACTCTGTCAAATGAATTTTACATGTTCACCGTAAACCACTTGTAAAATTTTGTGAAAAGATAGGTCCTCTTGATGTGGTGGCCAAGCAGAAAACCTGTATAAGCCTATAGGCCAGCTGTGTGAATTAGAAGCAGTAAACTTAGTACAGCTCACTGTCCCCATAAGTCATTCACTAGGATGCTGCAATCAAATTATACCTTTCAAAGCTGGGATGCATTTATGCCCTAGATGAATTATTTTTATTTTGTTAAAACTAATTTTGAAATTTATTCATTGGGGAAGTAAATGGATGAAATTTAGGAAACATGAACCCAGGAGTGAATTTATGATGTTTGATGTGATGAACCCTGTATAGTGTGGATATCTATACCCTTGACTGGGTTCTTCTGTTTATTTATGTTTTGATGTCAAACAAACCTGTTTTAGCTAAACTTTTGTCAATTCCAACCAGACATATAGATCCTGCATCTCTCTGTTGTTATAAAATGTGTATAATGATGCCCTACACAAACCAAATCAAGTTAAGTTAAGGCACTTACCGTACAGAAAGAATTGTAGAAAATTTTGTGAAAATTTTGTCACATATATGACTTTTTAGGATGTGACTGTAGTAATTGAGTGTTCTGCTGACTTCTGCTCCCCCCACCATACATAGAGAATAATACATGCCTTTTTCCATATCACACCCAGTATCAACCCGAGACTACAATATCAGCCCAAGGACCGAAGGCCCGAGGGCTGATATTGGTCGAGGGTTGATACTGGGGGTTATATGGAAAAAGGCGTGTTTTATTCTGTTTATTACATACTTACTAATAACAACTACTATCTTATGATTTATTTTTATTTTTGAAATATTGAAAAAACATTTTTTTTTCCAAAAGGGGTGTGATATGGGTTTTGCGAACTGATACAGGTTTTGGGGTGTGATACGGCGGGGGGCTGATATGGGTTAGAGCAATTGTGTCGTATCGCATATACAAAAAACCCATATTTATTAGTAAGTATGTAATAAACATTAATATCATGTATCTTCCAATATCTTTTCTTTAAGATTAATATAATCTTTCCCTACCTGAAGGGTGTGACTGGGAAATTTCTAACGGGTGATTATTTAGGTTGTTTTTCCCGAAAGACTGTTGAGGTTTAGACAATTAAACAATCATTAAGAGGGTTGCAGATTTCTCTATAATACCCTCATGGTAGGGGGAGATTGTTTTTCTCCTGTCCTGTTATCTTAGTCACAAATTCACATGCCAATATTGGCCATGGCATTTCTTTCTTCTGTTTGTTATATCCATGTATAAAGCTGAATTGTTATTTATCACATAATCGGCCTGTTATCCAGTGAATTCGCGCGTGTAATATTTTTACATATATGTCACTAACTAGTGTAATATACCCTGGAGCGTTTTTCATTGGCTGTGCCAGTCAGAAATTGATTGTGACGCCATAATATGGACAATGACGTGACGTCATAAATTTTTAATGGCGCAACAAAATGGCTGTCTCCGTTTGATTAGCCCTCTACATTTTGGCTTTAAAACCTGTCAAAATGTAAGTTTTCTGAGTTCTGTGATAAAAAGTATCTTAAATTAAATCTTTAATGAGTTTTCATTTCATATGAGCTTTTATGAAACTCGTCTCGAAGTTTTAATTTTTGCTCGTTTCATTAAATCTCATATGAAATGAAAACTCATTAAGATCCTATATATATTAAAAAAAAAAAATGTATGATTTGGTAATATATTGGAAACTGTTTCACTACAAATCCAGACCACTATCTAGACTATAACATTTAAATGTCACTCGCCTACCATTGACATCACAGTGACCTACATAATAATGCACTGCAGTTTAATACACCAACAAGTACTATTATATATACACACCGGTGTTTCTTCTATATACATTAACCGATAGATATAAATTCTCGGTGGCTGGTGGCTATTCGTTTCAAACACCTGATTCCGGTTATACCCTTAGTGACCTGGCCCATCCCCTCCAGGGGCACACCCCCTCCCCACACACCTTACACAGTACTGTATACCATGAATCATTGGGGCCCACAGAGAGGTTACCATAGGAGGACTAAAAGTCCTGCTTCACTGCTTATTCAAATAATATATTCATTAGAAGTACTACTGCCGTAAATTTACATTCCATCCTTTATTTCGATTTGTAAATCTTTAAAAGTCTAAATAATGTATGTGGTCTGTTTCCAGTATTTAAATGTGGATTTATGTTATTTTGATTGTACTACAGGTGTCTGATTTGTCGGTTTTCCAAACCTATTTTACAGCTTGATGCCTATCTGCACTATAAAGTAATATAAGCCTTTAGCATTGTAGAAATTACAGCTGGGCTTTTCTGTACATATTTTGTTAAAGTCTTACTGCTTGAAGTTTTTAAACATTGGCTTGTTCAGATTTCTGTACAATGTCAGCTGGTGTGTGTTCAGTACTCTAGGCAATTTGAAAAACTGTGATATTATATACACGTACACATGTGCTCACACCAAACCAACACACGCTGATGTAGAATGTGGGTGTGGTGATTGGCTACCTGGTCAAGTATGGGAGACCCCGGGAATGTCTTTGTCGGTGTGTACAATGTGCGAGTGTGTGTGTTGTTTACACATGTACACACTGGGTAGCGTGTGCTTGTTTACAAAAGATTTCCTACGTACTGAGCACTACGTAGCACAGGGCCATACAGTTGTACATACGTAGGCGGTGTGCGCTGGTTGACTCAGACCATGTGTTGAGCTGTGTGACATGACCCGAGTCATACGCCGAATTACAGCTGACTTGTTAACTCTTCGACTGCACTTCCTACTACCATTACCTGAATGGTTTAGTTTTCATTCTGATATGTAGGCGAGTCTTTCAACTCTTATTCAGATAAAAAGTTGAGACTTGTTGTCGGGAGTTAACACTGTTCGATTTGGTTTTGCCAGAACCACCTTTACATGTGTACGAAGTGATAGACACTACAGGTATGGATTCTCTAGTCATTTTACCTGGTTCCCACCCACTGGACTTACAACACTCCAAGGCCTGTCCACAAGGTAAACCATTTACTTCTAGGGGAATAATATCAGGTCAAATTGTTGCAAATATTTACTGTCTTGAACTTTCACCTCAGTTTGCCTTGTTGAAAGGAACAGGAAAACTCCCTGGTTTAGAAAAATGTTATAAATTTCTTATTTTCAAAGCTGAAAGTAAAATACCTTTTAAGCTTTTTACTTGAATGTCCTTTTTTAAAATACTTTCTTGTAATTCTTGAAACAAAGAGTCTCACTTGTACAGGAATGTTGACTGTTCAGTGACTTAGCTTACTTGTAAGTGTAATTGGTCTGGCAACATTATGGTCGTGGGGAACGTTACAGTCAAATGGTACATTATGGTCAAGTATACTTGTTAGCTTGTAGATGTATGACAAAAGAGACTTGTGAATTAATTCTTGTGATGTTTTTCCTTGAGAGCATTGAAATTGTTATCTTTAGTTTATTATCAAGGAAATATTTAATGTGTTACCTGCAGGGAAACATGTGGAATTGTTACCTGTAGTTGTATGACCAAGGGAACATGTGGAGTTGTTACCTGTAATTGCATGACCAGGGAAACATGTGGAATTATTTCCAGTAGTTGTATGGGAACATGAAGAGTTGTTACCTGTAGTTGTATGACCTGGGAAACATGTGGAGTTGTTACCTGTAGTTGTATGACCAGGGAAACATGTGGAATTGTTACCTGTAGTTGTATGACCAGGGAAACATGTGGAATTGTTTCCTGCTTGTATGACCAGGGAAACATGTGGAATTGTAACCTGTAGTTGTATGACCAGGGAAACATTCGGAGTTGTTACCTGTAGTTGTATGACCAGGGAAACATGTGGAGTTGGAACCTGTAGTTTTATGACCAGGGAAATATGTGGAGTTGTATGACCAGGGAAACATGTGGAGTTGATACCTGTAGTTGTATGACCAGGGAAACATGTGGAATTGTTACCTGTAGTTGTATGACCAGGGAAACATGTGGAGTTGTATGACCAGGGAAACATGTGGAGTTGTTACCTGTAGTTGCATGACCAGGAAAACATGTGGAGTTGTAACCTGTAGTTGTATGACCAGGGAAACATGTGGAGTTGTATGACCAGGGAAACATGTGGAGTTGTATGACCAGGTAAACATGTGCAATTGTTACCTGTAGTTTTATGACCAGGGAAACATGTGCAATTGTTACCTGTAGTTGTATGACCAGGGAAACATGTGCAATTGTTTCCTGTAGTTGTATCACCAAAGAAGAATTTAGTTTGCAATGATGTCATAGACAGTTAGCCTTAGATGGTGTGACAATGTTCAGTCACAGAGTGGCGCCATCTCTATAACTAGGTATTGTCCAATCTGAACCGATTAACTTATATTTTGTCATGAGGTATACTTTGGAATCTTTTATTTTTAGATGACAATTTTTTATTGTTCAGATATGTCAAAATCATGTCCCCTAAAACCCTTGACTGGATTTAGAGAACCCTATAAGTACTGATTAGATATTGCGGAGGCTGAACTGTATTTGGCCTCATCATTGTCACATCATTATGGCTATTTATACAAATTATTACAGTCAGGACTGCCGATAGGATTACAATCTCAAAACTTCATAACCGCCAGCATTGGAATCTGAATGTGAAATCACTGAGTGTCACATACCGGTAAAAATCCTTAGAGCCAAAATATTTTGAAATTAACAACAATTTAAGGTACAGTGAAAGGTAAAACTTATTGTTGTTAATTTAATATACACACCTGGGCCCGTATTCATGAAACCATTCTCATGTTCAAGCATGGATTCTGTGCTCAAAACAGCTTTCTTGTAACTCGCCTAAATCATGTCAAACGATCAGAAAGTAAAATTTAAACATTGAAAACAGTATTCGACTCTTCAAAATATTTTCCAAATCCTTGATTTTTTATTTATTTTTAACTATTTATATACGAAACAAGAAATTGAGCTTGAGAACAAAATATATGCTTGAGCATAAAAACGGTTTCATGAATACAGCCCCTGTGTATCTTAACATGTGTACATATATATAACACATGACATTGAATGATGTATGATAGAGGCAATACTTACTGTACATGATAAATATGTGGTCTAGAACTGATGTCAGTTTGAATAAGCTCGGGAATATTCACTTGATATAAATGACATAATTTCATATCCATACATCATTTGGCAGATAGATATATATATATATTATATAGAAGCAGTCTACAATCTGCTGGAGGACTCGAATCACTAAAACGAAATGTTCACAATAAGATACAATGGCATTAATGTCTAAATTTAGGATTAATGCAAACATCAATATTTTTTTGATAATTAGTCATAAACTTGCTTCCCTGAGGTTTTAAAATATGAAAAATATGTTGGGTGTACGCCAGGAAAGGGTAGATGTCTTTAGATGGGAAATAGCTTTTTATTGGGGTAAAATAGTTTTATACAGCAGCAGACAAAGGGTGAGGATATACCTGTGATGCTTTTGCAGCTAAGCTAAGTTTGGTGGGCTTTTATTTTGTCAGAAATTGCTGGTGTTGGCTTGTTTTTGAAGTCGACTGTTGTCTGTAGCTAGGCATATAGGCTCGGTGTGTCGTCTTCCAGTCATGATCGAGTGAATGAGTGAAGCTGTGGGAATTCTTCCGAGAGGAAGTGAACAGACTGGGTAGTGTTGGCCGCAGGCTTTGCAGAGGCTTCTCTTCACAGAAATAGTCCAGCACTGAAGCTCGCACCCACGAGCGTCAGTTTGAATCAAGCCCCACTTGAATATTCAAATGAGATGTTGAGGACTATTGTATAAAGGCAGGTCGTTGACAGAGCCGGTTGTGATGGAAGTACATGTGGAAGAGACTGTGTGTGTAGTTGTGAACGTGTTGTGTACCTCATTCTTGAAGTAGCGGCAGCCATGTAAATGCCGGCTTCGATACGAAAACCTGTCAGTTCACTGTAGGTACCAGTCAGTGTCACCAGGTGCTATTTATAGTTCATCAAACATTTCATTGAAGCCAAAACACAATTAAATATGTTTATGTAGATACACAATAATTGGAATATATAGCTTAAATAAAATTCAATTCTTCTCTAAAAACTTCTCAATTAATCTGGTGACCTGTATTTGTTCTGAAAGGATTTTTCAGTAGAAGTTGCACGAAAGAAAATCATCACATTTTATTTCTGATAATTCATTGTTAAACTTGTGTGTTATGTAGGTATGCATGCATGACAGTGTTCATCTGTGTGTGAGTTTATTCTGTATGTGTGTGTGTTCAGAGTATGTTTTTGATGTTCTGTATGTGTGTGTGTTCCGAGTATGTTTTTATGTTCTGTGTGTGTTTCTGTGTGCGAGTGTTTCTGTGTTTTGAGTATGTTTTTATGTTCTGTGTGTGTTTCTATGTTCTGTGTGCGAGTGTTTCTGTGTTCAGAGTATGTTTTTATGTTCTGTGTGTGTTTCTATGCTCTGTGTGTTTCTAGTCTGCTTTAGCTAAATATTGATCTGCCTTGTATTGATTCGATGAAATTTTAGAAGGTTAACGGTAATTTTCATTTTGTAACCACCAGATCTGCAGAACAATTACAGCCACATCTACCACCACCACCATCAGCCTGTGCTTCATCAACAGCCAATGCAGAACGCCGCCCAGCTATGCGCAGCCGCTGTGGAAATGATCTCGGAGGACTCGGGCAGAAAGGTTAGTACTCACCTTCCCAACATGCGCATGCATCACTGGTCCACATGTACAGAGTGAGGCAAAGTCAAACGAGAGTTGGTGCATGCTAAACACAGGCAAAGCCACATTGATTTTGTGTTGTTCTGTACTGATGTATGACTGCTGATCGTGCCCAGAATGGGTTTTTTGCATGTCCTACTAAGGCTTGATCAGATTGATTTTGTGTTTCGGATACAGAATGATGCAGGGTCTGATTGATTTTACATTTGTTCGCAGGCAAAGTCACTTTGAATTTGTGTTCGTTTCTCTTTTTTGAATACATGCAAACTCGGAGCGTTTTGTATTTGATCGAGATTGATATTGTGTTGGTTTGCATGCAGCGTCGGATTGATCTCGTGTTTATTTGCAGTGAAAGTCATATTGGATCAGCCTTGGTTAGTTTTGTACGCAGGCACGTCGGTTAGCGTGGTGCCTACTCGCAAACGCAGTGTGAAATAGATTTTTGCGTAGTGGGCTAAGGGAGATCAATTTGGTGGGATGCCTTACAATGATAACCAGTTAAGGTTGTTTCTATAGAAGAGAACGGCATAGTTAGTCTTTCTACACACGCAGCGTTCCTTGGGTTCTGTTTCTCTGTAGTGTACAGCGGATTCATTTATTGGTAGAATCCAAATTGAATCAATGTATTTATCAATGTTTATGCTAATTTCAGACCACGACCTTATTTTTGAAAGACTGATTAGCCAAAAGACCCGTTCTTAAGAAAATTATTTCATCTAGAATTAACTTGCCCTGAACAACTAGTCTAAATCAAGCATGATAGGAAACACTATTTTTGTTGAGAATTAAACCTTTAATATAACACTCTTCATATCTTAGCACCTTAATTGATCACTGTCATCATGGTTCCAAGTTCTCTGCTCCCGGTCATGATAATTCCTTTATGCACTTCCTTCAATGTTTTGCCATACCCCTCAGAATTCCAAAAAGCAGGAACACCAATTTGGGCCCTCTCCTGGCCATCACAGAAAAGTTTCCTTTGTGGTATAAATATGTTTTGGTTATGACATCATGCTATGGCTTGAAATTTATGGTTAGCTTTATGATTTAGTAAAATAGAGGATCAAAATCATAAATGGCCTCTTTTTGTGTAATGCGACGTTATTTTGGAATTTCTTCATAATTTTGATGTATTGTGTAATTCAAAGCTGCATATAAAAAAAATAAAAACATGGTTCCTACAGTTGTCCAGTTTATATAGGGTTTCTGTTAGACAGGTAGTTATAAAATAAAAAAGATTTACAAATGTGCAAATAGAAGTCATTGTTTGCACAGCTTTTAGACATTTTCCAAAAACAATGAAAATGTAATTCTGACTTGAAATACACAAAAAATGCTGGTCAAACTATGAAATAGCAAATACTCGGAACCTGAAGTTACTGGAAATATTAAGCATTTTCAGAAAATGAAAAAAATAATTCGCTTTGAGTTTGCCTTAGAACTATAGTACATTTGATTGTACTTTGGTAAAAAAGATTGTGAAAAAAAAATTATGATCTAAGTTTTCAATTTCATAATTGTCAGCGTAGTATTAGAAATAAATATTTTACATACATATACATACCCCTTTGGTACCCCTTAGTTAGATCAATAATGTAGGGCTACCAGCATAAAGAAAAACCTGTTGATTTTTTAATGTGATTTTTTTTCTGAGCACACATTTTTATGAAATGAAATTCTGATAATATTGATATATCCAGGGTATGACAGACTCAAATGCCCATTAATTTTAGCTTCAGGGCAAGCTAAACTAACAATAGGTTGGTACAACCAGGCAAGAACGAACTAAACAAATCTAGTTTAGTATAATAAGGCAAGTACAAACCAAACACATTTTAGGTTGGTACAGTAGGGCAAGGACAAGCAAAACACTCTAGGTTGTTACAGTAGGGCAAGAACAGGCCAAACAAACTCTAGGTTGTTACAGTAGGGCAAGCACAGGCCAAACAAACTCTAGGTTGTTATAGTAGGGCAAGGACAAGCCAAACACACCCTAGGTTGTTACAGTAGGGCAAGAACAGGCCAAACACACTCTAGGTTGTTACAAGTAGGGCAAGAACAGGCCAAACACACCCTAGGTTGTTACAGTAGGGCAAGGACAAGCCAAACACACCCTAGGTTGTTATAGTAGGGCAAGAACAGGCCAAACAAATTCACAAAGTTGTTACAATAAGGCAAGGACTAGCAAAAGAAAACTTAGAATTGTGACAGTCAGGCAAAGGGGGACTAATAAAAAACTTGAGGTTGCTACAATTATGCAAGGACAGGTCAAACAAATAATAGGTTGTTACAGTAGGGCAAGGACAGGCCAAACAAATAATAGGTTGTTACAGTAGGGCAAGGACAGACCAAACAAATAATAGGTTGTTACAGTAGGGCAAGGACAGGCCAAACAAATAATAGGTTGGACCATACAATAAGACAGAATCTTTAAAAAAAATAAAATGTTGATGAAAGATTCATTATTTCTCCAGCCAAAACATGAAGGCAAGTCAATGTCTTTGTCTTTTTTATATTTTCATTTTGAAACATATTGAACTTCTGCGTATAGGTACATGTCAGGATAAGTTTCACGTTCACAAGAGTGGTCCCAAGTACATTTCATTATACACTTTCCTCCCATGATACAGTTTTGTCGTCTTTCAAGTACATGGAATTAAACATATGTGTCGGTGGTTTCACAAAGGAAATGTCTGATTAATGTCATGCTGTTCGGGCCTTTGCTGTAGGAAGCGGCACACACACTGGCGTAGTCCTCTTGGCACCATAATCTGGTTGTGGCACCGTGCATCAAATACCGTCAATTTAAAAAAAAAATGACAATATCTCATCCTGTCAGTAAAGTGAACACTTGAAGCTAAATTGTTTCATGAATATTGCATTATGTAAAACGTAGAGGATTGGGGGTGGGGGGGAATTCTTGTCAAAGTTTTTTTGTCTTAGGTCCCCCTGAACCACCACCACCGACAGCATCATCTTCTTCAAGCTTACATCCATGCTCCATGTAGTTGTGGACAGTGTGTCTTTCATTGTTATTTCATTTTATAATAAACTGTTTATATGGTAATTATATAAGTAAAGCTGTTATTTTGGTTATAAACAATGTTTACATTTATGAATCACCATGTTTGGGAATAATTCAGGAAAGAATTTGGCAGGGCATTACAGGGTCTTTGTGAGTTTGGCAGCAGACTTTTGTACCCTATTGAATATTCGACCAGTCTATAATTTCTATGTTCAGTCAGTTTTGACACAGCAAATCAGGCAATACAAACAAGAACCAGACCTAAAATATCTCAACACAAAAAAGACGTATGTGTAGCTAAATGTATGGGGTGGGGTATTCAGTTGTTAGCTTGTTAGCACAAAATTAAAATCTACTTGAGAGAGGATGAATTTTGAAGTTTCATATAGAGTGGAGATATTTGGAAATTCGTTAAATCTCCAGAATCAATATGCAGACGTTGGGAGGATCCCCTCATGGACGTTTTGTGATTGAACTCGTTGGGTTCCATTGTTTTTTTGTCAGAAGCTTAAAGTAATTTATTGTCCATTGTGCTTTGACTCGGAGTTCTGTCCGGGATTGGATGACATTGCGTCATGTGATGGGGGCTCAAAGGCCAGTATTGTCCCAGGACTTAGCTCCGATCCATTGAAATTCAAGATAGAAAAAGTAAATACTGCAGTGTTGCTAGTCGACAGAGCCTGTGTTGGGCATCAATAATGTAGCTTAGCTTCCACCACACGAGGCTCCCTCTACCTATTGATTTCCCTTCTCTCATGCTCATCACAAACACTGCCAGACTACAGAGTTATCTCCCTTGCTGGAAAAAAGGATCTAAAGCAATTTAGCCACTGACATTGATAGAATATGGGGAAAAAACAATGACATTTAAAGCTAAAAAATTCAAGATGGCTGAATTATAAATTCTTGTGATACCCTGCTTTTTTGCATACATATTATATATGTATGACATTGTTTTGAATTTTCTGTTGAAAACAAATTGCTAAGTGGATAGAAAATGTATATTGACTTATTCTATAAGGAGCAATTTAGACATCCTTTACATAACCAGATCAAAAACCCGTAAGACAAAACGCGATTATTCATTTATTGAAGATGTCACACGCAAGGTCTGTTGGGATTCTGGTGATGGTTCTGGATAAACGATGGCTGAGAGACGATAATGTAGTCGCCGCTCTGTACAGGAATAAGCATCGGCTCAGTCATGGTGCTTATATATACCACACTGTCAGATGGTGATACATGAAGTTTCATGGAAAACTTAATTACATCCTAAGACGACTGTCCCTTCAAGCTGAAGAGATAAGAGCACCATGTCTCGATTGGGGGTCAGTGATGGTGCTTTCTCTTACTCTTAAGTGATTCTTGGTACTGAACCGTTCAGTGTTTGTGTATCAAATTTTACTTTATATACAAACAATGTTATCAAATGTGTCACAAAATGCTTCAAGACCAACTCGTCCCTTTGTCAGGCTAAACATTGTGACACGTTTCATACATACCATATTATTTGTGTTAAATCTTTGATACGTACATATCTCTAAACTGATGAATCTTATTGAAGACATTAACTATTTGGTCTGTTCAGAAAATACCTGGATTTAAGACTGTATACGTATTAAAAAACGTTAGACATTTGACAATTAAATTTGTAATAACAATATATTTAGATGTTCTTAATGTCGTTTTTAAATATTTTGCTATAAATGCCAAGTTATTGCTTTGTTAAAAGAGTAACTTATGAATAATTTAGATTAACTAGCCTATTTCAATCTGCTATCTATATAGGTAACAATGTATTCATATGTATATAAAATTGGTCATAATGTATGTAACAAGCGAAAATTATTTTCAGTGACTACAAATTTCTCATTTCCTGATGACTGTTAATTTAAATTTGTGGCAAGTTTCCTTCGAAGTCTGTTTATAGATCTATATATGCGAGAATAAAACGAAAATATTTTGTTCTCCGCTGATAAATAAGCTTGGCAGCTGTTATTATGATGCAGTATTGAATGATGTATGCTAAACTGATGTTTGCTGAAAGCTTTGAGGATTTTTGTCCGAGATGTGTTTTCTAACTGCACTGCTGCATTTAAATTTGAGGCTGAGTGAGGAAACCTCAACTTTGTCTTCTGTGGGAAGTTGTGGAAACAAATTCTAATTTTGACATGAGAAATTAAGGGGAGAATATTGCTATTTTCTGTTTTGCTGGTAGCTTTCTACTTTGGAAATCAATAAATGTTTATAGGTCATTGATTGTGCTGGTTGTAACCTGGTTGTGAGCCTTCACTGTCGGAACCTTGGCGAGAAACACAAAGGGAGATAAAAATTGAAAAAGTTCACAGAGCCTTTCAAAGAACCTTGTACAGTTTCACATTTGTAAAAGCCACAGTTATTCTTCCAGAAAGGCTTTGAAACTTGGCCCTAATTGGAATCCTCCCTTCTGTGCTTTACACAGATAAATAGCTGTTACCATGTATCCAATAGGGCCCCGCAAAAGGGAAACGCAAATAGGTTAGTTTACCTTATCATGAATGCAAATACACCTGCCGTTTTGATACATTTTTTGTAAAACTGTTATTTTAAGTAAAATTAATTCTTCATATAATGTGGGCAGTTTTATGGATTGGTTAGTTTTATAATTGTGCGAGTGTTGATGATTACCCCTTTGGTGGCCCCTGTAAACGTTGGAGTGCTGGAGGCCAGCAAGGCTTGTGTGAAGGAGAGAGAGAGGGAGAGAGAGAATATTGTATGTGGGAATGATCAATACTGAGACTGCTAACGCAGGCCTAGCTGATAGGAGTCTGTTCACTATAGCGGCCAACTCTACCAGGCTGCCACATTAACTCAGCACAGCCAGCTGCCCGATTTGTTGACCAAAACTATGTAGGTTTCAAGATAGGGAAGAGGATAGAAAATTGACTTTCAAATAAAGAACCCAGACCGTATATTTTTTCCTGCCGCACACACATTTATTTATTTGATGTATTTCTACCCAAGCAATGAAAACTTGTCTAGGTCACCAGGCCTTGTCAGTATTCGTTGAGGTATATTTCATACTGAGCCTCGGGCCTAGCGACGTGTACATGATAATTTTCTCACGAAAAGGCTTCCTTTGTACTGTATCTCTCGGGGCTATGTGGGCTGTCAAATGTGTGTGTGTGTGTGTGCGTGCGACTTTAATAATTAAAACAGGATTAATAATGAGTATATTCTACTGAAAGCTAACAAGGACAGTTAATATCCCTTGTAATATACCGGTATTAAAGTGTTTTTTTGTGTTATTGTCGTTATTATAACTATTCACCACATATCAACGACTAGTCATCTTAATCTTTTGCATGAAATGAAAATAATTTTCCATCATGAATAAAGGACAGCGTATCTATATGTAAGACCTGTGTGATCGGATTCTAATAATAATTTACGGTGTTAGGTTTTTGAAGTCCTTTGTACGCTTAGAGTATAGAAAACGCTGGCTGGCAGCAGTACTACTGTCAACAAACCTAGGGTTTCATGAGCCTATACCATTGGAATGAACCGGAAATACCAGGTAGATTGTGGCTCATTTAAATATATTGGGTTTTGAATGCTTCAATTC
The DNA here is from genome assembly GCF_002113885.1 of Mizuhopecten yessoensis. NCBI lineage: Eukaryota > Metazoa > Mollusca > Bivalvia > Pectinida > Pectinidae > Mizuhopecten > Mizuhopecten yessoensis. The sequence continues at coordinate 162,825 of NW_018405777.1, forward strand.
ACCCTGGTTACTGAAGCGAGGATGACATATTTCCTTATGATAAAGAAAGTGGCCAGGCCTCATCAAGGGCTATTATTAGCTGTCTACAGTATACCGTTGTGATTTTTTTAGTAAGATACTGAATGAAATATTTATCGCAAAGTTGAATAGAATGTCAGTGAAGTATCATCCGACATCTTGTATGTTTTTATGGGTCTTTTTGTGCCTCTGTGACTATCTCCTAATCTTAAAGATACTCTCGAAGCCAACTTGAATTTTCATGATTTATAAGTGATAATATTTTCAGCTGGATGCTGATTTGATTATAGGTATAGATGTATGGTGTAGATTGTATTTGTCCCTTTTTCAGTCTGTCCTTTCCTTTTTTAATGCCTGAAATATCTAGATTTTTATTATAGCTCTAATCTAAAATTGTATTCATCCTTTTCTCGAGCTGTGCTTCTTAATCCTTGCCTGAAAACTAGATTTTATCATAAATCTTATTATAACTGTATTTATCCTTTTCTCGGTCTTAACTTCCTAGTTCTTGCCTGACAGGTAGATATTATCTATTGCTATAATGTAAATCTGCATTTGTCCTTTTCTCACTCTTTACTTCCTAATCCTTGCCCAATAGGTAGATATTATCTTTTGGATTATCCAAACTGTCTGTATTTGTCCTTTTCTCACTCTGTACTTCCTAATTCATTATCCTTGCCCAACAGGTAGATATTATCTATAGATCTTCCAGTATTATGATTACTCAGAACTTTTTTGACACCCTGCCATAATACAAATATCTGCAGATCTGCTGTTGATTTTATTTGTCCTTTTCCCATTCTGTCCTTCCTGCTGTCCTATGCTAGGTAACTGATGACTGTACTCCAGGGAACTGTTTTGTTGTGGGCCCTCTGAGATGGATTGTGTGACATTTCCTTTATGCAGAGAAGCCTGACTGATAAAGACTAGGTTCGGTGGGTTGTTAGGCAGAGAGGGGACCGTGAGCCCTGGCAAAGATCTGGCAGATAGGCTCCCTTGACTCATACTAATGACTCCAAGGATAGGGAAATAAACACCCCTCCCCAGGATATCAGCCTTGTCATCCTTGAATGCCAACAGTACACCAGCTACTCCAGATCTGGGTCATGCCTACTTGGGAATTATAGTATAGGGGTTAGAAATTAGCATATCCAAAGGGTTTCTGACCAGAGCATGGCTCGAGGGCTTTATAGCATTGACCACTGCAAGGCCAACCTGTGGTGCCCGTGTAGCTGGACATAGGTCAATTGTAGGAGTGGGCATTGACCACAGTCATCTCAACACCAACAATGCCATGCCCCAGGGTTCACATGCCTCCACAAAAGATAGGCAACGCAGTGTGCCTTCCCGATCCCCTCCCTGGGCACAATGGCCACACAATGCAGCTTAAAATGAATTTAAATTTAAATTGCAGTCATGAACCAGGAGAATAAAACGGGAGAGAACCGCCTGTGTACACTGTACACACATGTGTTTGAAGAATGAGGTCGCGGGGCAAAACATTCAAAGAGAAAATGCTATGGGAACTTCCAATCAGAAAACAAAATCTTCCTCCACAAACCCAGCCCCNCCCCCCCCCCCCCCCCCTCCGTACAAACCCAGCCCCTGCGACAAACGGGCCATAGATATGAAAAGTCGGGCGCTATGTTGTCATTATCATACATAAAAGGACGAGGCTTATTGTATGTATACCAGCTATATACATACATGTATATGAAATATATTCCAGTAAAAATAACTGACATGAATAAGGTGTCTATGAAATTGTATATGACAAATGTAAATTCAAAGTTTGTGTAAGGCCCGGCTATATATAGCTATCCGGGCACGTAGAAACGTATACAATTGTCATCTATTTGCATGGTTTCCAATTTAAAAAAAAAATGAATTAAAATTTTGACATTTAAAAATAATATTCTACCTATGAATAGATTATTTCATGCCTCTTAGCCAATGCAAATGTTGATGCATAGCCAACATGTCTATGTGTGCATACCTGTATCGCACTCACCGATAAACACCCAAAGGCAAATAGATTTTAAAACAGTTTAGATTTTGTTTACAATATGTTAAAGACACAAAACTTGTTTACAAAACCAGTATCTTTTCGTGTACTTGCATATTTACCTATAGGAGCACATACTGGAGATATGAATTTTCTTCAACTTTTACAGATTTTGGAGTCTTTTAAAACAGTCTTCTGAAACACATTTGCATAAAAGAATCAAATTTCTTTTATGAAAATTAAAAAAATAAATATGAAAAGTCTCCTTTCTGTACTAAGATATAATTTTGTTGAAGTACATATTGTGTTTGCATGACTATGCAGGGTTGAAACGTGATTAACCCTGTATAGCCCTTCAAAGTCCAGATCAATATACCACAGTGTTTAATCACATGTGGTTTTGTCCCCTATGTCCAAATCTGATGGCGAGTTGGACTACAAAGGAGAGAACGCGGCCGTCTACCTTATACCCTACACATTACCTACACAGTGGCTCGTGTGAATCATGAAACTGGAATTTAAAGTACCTCAAACAACAAAAACAAAGAAAAAGCCGTCCAATTTCTGTTATCCTGTTTAAAGCTTAGCCTGAGACCTTGTGGAAGCATTGTAGAAAGAATTACAGATAGAATTGAGGGGTTTACATGGAAAAACGGTACTTTTGGTTTTTAAAATTATTTGCTTGCCTGCATTATTGTGTGTGATTAGGACTGGTGTCGGCTCCCGTTTGAAGCAGTGGAGACCCTAGTACAGTCATATGTTTGAGTTTTGAACTATGTTGGTACATGTATACAGGTAGAGCACATGATCAGCATACCTGTGGTTTAGTATCAGAACTCGAAGTGCTTTTATAGGACAAAGCATTCGGACAAACAAGATAGACTGATTGTAGCAGGGGGCAGTGTTATCTACAGAGCCAAGCCTTCAGATAAACAAGATAGACTGAACCTGGTAGAGAGAGAGGTTATTTACTGAACAAAGCATTTGGACAAACAAGATAGTAAAACAGAAAAATACAGTGTTTATGTTTAATATAGAACAAAGCCTTAGGGCAAACAAGATAGAAAAGCTAGCTGTGAACTGTAATATTTTTAGCATGTGTCACTCGACACAAGAAACAGATCTTAATGATAGACAGATAGGGAGAGGGAGGCATACAAAAAAACAATGAGCAATAAATAGCATTGTGTCAGGAACAAAGACCATTGATTGGTAGAGAGATAGAGAGATGATTGTAGGAAGGAATACAGAGCGTTGGGTTTATAACTTTAGCGTGCTGGTTCAGCTGTGGCTAGGGATACAATCAATACTACTGACTGATTGAAAACGGAAGCATATAATGGCTTGCTTGTACAACTTTCAGAGTGAGAGCCCAAGTCGAAAGCGACGGAAAACCTCGGGAAGTTACATTGATTTGACCAACTCTCCGAGTCCACCCCCTTCACAGAACCGGGAAGCGCTGACAGAGAGCGCCAGGATTGGCGGAGTGAGGCGCAGAGCTGCAAGTCTTCGTAGGACGTCCTTAGATCGCAGCAACACACCGAGGGCTCGCAGAAGGTCAGTATCTATTATCACTGTTGCGTGTCGCTACGTCGCACACACATACACACACACTCACAGTCATTTCTATATACACTGTGGGATGCATGCACAAACGTTTGTTGGTAAACAAAAGGTTCAGAAGTTGAGCATACAGAGACAGCATTACAGCATTACAGCATTACAGAATCATATGTATCCGGTACAGAAGGGTTAAACAGTCTTCTTCATTGGTAAGGCATGAATTATACAGAGATGTTGTGAGGCAGTGTGCTTGTACTGCTCAAAGGTGGAGCTGTTGTTTCTCTGTTGTAGATGATTTAACAGTAGCGTTGTTTCTCTGTTGTAGATGATTTAACAGTATTGTTGTTTCTCTGTTGTAGATGGTTTAACAGTAGTGTTGTTTCTCTGTTGTAGAAGATTTAACAGTAGTGTTGTTTCTCTATTGTAGATGGTTTAACAGTAGTGTTGTTTCTCTGTTGTAGAAGATTTGACAGTAGCGTTGTTTCTCTGTTGTAGATGATTTAACGGTAGTGTTGTTTCTCTGTTGTAGAAGATTTGACAGTAGCGTTGTTTCTCTGTTGTAGATGATTTAACGGTAGTGTTGTTTCTCTGTTGTAGAAGATTTGACAGTAGCGTTGTTTCTCTGTTGTAGATGATTTAACAGTAGCATTGTTTCTTAGTTGTAGATGATTTAACAATATTGTTGTTTCTCTGTTGTAGATGATTTAACAGTAGTGGTGTTTCTCTGTTGTAGAAGATTTAACAGTAGAGTTGTTTCTCTGTTGTAGATGATTTAACAATATTGTTTTTTCTCTGTTGTAGAAGATTTAACAGTAGAGTTGTTTCTCTGTTGTAGATGATTTAACAATATTGTTTTTTCTCTGTTGTAGAAGATTTAACAGTAGAGTTGTTTCTCTGTTGTAGATGATTTAACAGTAGCATTGTTTCTTAGTTGTAGATGATTTAACAATATTGTTGTTTCTCTGTTGTAGATGATTTAACAATATTGTTTTTTCTCTGTTGTAGAAGATTTAACAGTAGTGTGGTTTCTCTGTTGTAGAAGATTTAACAGTAGAGTTGTTTCTCTGTTGTAGATGATTTAACAATATTGTTGTTTCTCTGTTGTAGATGATTTACCAGTAGTGTTGTTTCTCTGTTGTAGAAGATTTGACAGTAGTGTTGTTTCTCTGTTGTAGAAGATTTGACAGTAGTGTTGTTTCTCTGTTGTAGAAGGTTTAACAGTAGTGTTGTTTCTCTGTTGTAGATGGTTTAACAGTAGTGTTGTTTCTCAGTTGTAGAAGATTTAACAGTAGTGTTGTTTCTCTGTTGTAGAGGATTTAACAGTAGTGTTGTTTCTCTGTTGTAGATGGTTTAACAGTAGTGTTGTTTCTCAGTTGTAGATGATTTAACAGTAGCGTTGTTCTCAGTTGTAGAAGATTTAACAGTAGCGTTGTTTCTCTGTTGTAGATGATTTAACAGTAGTGGTGTTTCTCTGTTGTAGAAGATTTAACAGTAGCGTTGTTTCTCTGTTGTAATTGATTTAACAGTAGTGTTGTTTCTCTGTTGTAGATGATTTAACAGTAGCATTGTTTCTTAGTTGTAGATGATTTAACAATATTGTTGTTTCTCTGTTGTAGATGATTTAACAGTAGTGTTGTTTCTCAGTTGTAGATGATTTAACAGTAGCGTTGTTCTCAGTTGTAGAAGATTTAACAGTAGCGTTGTTTCTCTGTTGTAGAAGATTTAACAGTAGTTTTGTTTCTCTGTTGTAGATGATTTAACAGTAGCGTTGTTTCTTAGTTGTAGATGATTTAACAATATTGTTGTTTCTCTGTTGTAGATGATTTCACAGTAGTGTTGTTTCTCAGTTGTAGAAGATTTAACAGTAGTGTTGTTTCTCTGTTGTAGAGGATTTAACAGTAGTGTTGTTTCTCTGTTGTAGATGATTTATCAGTAGCATTGTTTCTTAGTTGTAGATGATTTAACAATATTGTTGTTTCTCTGTTGTAGATGATTTCACAGTAGTGTTGTTTCTCAGTTGTAGAAGATTTAACAGTAGCGTTGCTTCTCTGTTGTAGATGATTTAACAGTAGCGTTGTTTCTCTGTTGTAGAAGATTTAACAGTAGTGTTGTTTCTCAGTTGTAGATGATTTAACAGTAGTGTTGTTTCTCTGTTGTAGAAGATTTAACAGTAGTGTTGTTTCTCTGTTGTAGATTATATGACAATATTGTTGTTACATAATATAAGATAGGATTCTTGTATCGGTTTCATTTCTTTCCTGTAAACAGAGTCTAATACTGATGATCTAATCTCTGTGTAGAGAATGTGTAACAGTGCTGAATTGGTCACTGGTTCACAAGGCCAATCTCTGAGTGAAAAATGTGTAACACCTGATCTGGTTCACAAAATTATTATCTGTCCCTACGAACAACCTGTAACACTGGTGCCTCAATCTCAGGTTCACAAGATCAATTTCTGTCCATGTCAACAGTTTATTAAACTAGTGAAAATGTCTCGAGTTCACATGATTAATATCTGACTGTGAAAGAACGTAAACATACAATATAAACAAAACAAAAATTTCTGGTTCACAAAAATTATGTTTCTGTCTCTATGACAACTTGTGACACTGATGACCTTATCATTGGTTCAGATGTTTCTTGTTTTCATGCTTTGTGGCCAAGCTTTAATGTTAGTGTACGACCCTATGGATCCAAGCACACAAATCTAAGTTGAACAATCAAGCCCTTGTTCACCGTCATTGTGAACAACCTATTAGTTTCTATCTGTGTCTGTCTCTGACAACTGTCGTGAGACCTAAACACCAGCTCACAGGTTTTCCAGTGGGTAAACATTGGTGTTGTCATTTCGTTTTTCCTGGAGCTTGATTCATCTCTGGCTTACACAAATGTTGAAGGTAGAATGGCTGTTTAACTCATCCACCCCTGAAGACACATTTGAACTCTTCCAATTCAAAGGTTGGAATAGTTCATTTTGAAATTTCCAGTGGGTGAATGAGTTAATACTGAAACTAATTTAGTCAGGAAGAGCTAATTAACAGCTCTGGCGTATAAAGGACTTCTCCGTTTCGAGTGCTAATGACTGCTGGTGTTGCACGTGCTGGTGAATCGTGAATACCGTCAACTGCTCTCCATTTCCTACGTTACACAACAGCCATCCTTTATAGTTTTGAGGTAGTTGCAGTATTTTTAGTGTTGGTCAAAATGTCATAAACCATTCAGAAATTTGTATATATTAAATGTCATAATTTGATAAGATAAGGTTGAAGAGATGATATTTACGTATTTTCCGGAATTTTTAAATTGTCAAATAATTTGTTTTACCTTATTCTAAGAGTATTACCTGTAGGTATGTCCACCTGTTTCAGTGGTTTGAGTAGATTAATAGACTTGGTAGAGAACAGATTTGTTAGAAAAACAAAAACTCAGAAAATTAGAAATAGGAACAAAGGAGAAAATTAAAAATAGGAACAAAGGTGACTCAGAAATGCAATAATTTTTTGTTCTGTAAGCATGAATAATATCAACAGCTCTTGTCATTTTCATGAATACAATATTACTGTTTTCTATTGAGAATTTGTAAATTCATAATGTACAAAATACAGAACTCGTATAAAGAGGATTTTTTTGTAAATTTGATTGAACTTTGCAGTAATAGTATTTGCATATGACATTATGTCTTTAAACTGTGTTTAGCAAAGCTTTATGAAAAAGTTATTCAGTATACAATGTCATCACAACTTTTCTGGTTCTAAAAATTATGTGCTGAAATAATATAGTTAAAAGGTCCCTTAAGGAGAGAAAGAAAAAGCAAACAATTTGAAATGTCTACTAAAAACAATATCATTGTTTTTGGTATGAAATTTCCACCATCAACATACAAGCTAATCACATAATGTATTAAACTATTATGTTTATATCAACTATATGGTGACATAAGACAGATTTTGAGCATATTTCAATCATGGACTGCTCAATCAGTGGCTGTTCTGATGGTAGTCCAAAGAAAGTACGGGAAAATAAGCTTTGTGATGTCACAATGGGATGAACTCAGTTGACCTCTTTAGTTTATTGTTGATGATGTCATCATTACTTGTGATGATGTCACAATGTAATAGTTGCTTATGAATGTGCCTTGTGTAGATTGCTTAGCAACAAAACAAGCATGCATTTTAGCATATTATTTCTCCTTCACACATTTGAGAGAAGTTTACAGAACTCAGTGGATTGTGCTATGAAATGGCAAGTGATTGGACTGTTGGGGCTTCTGTTGTGCGAGGTGTTGGTCCTGTACCCATGGTCATGCCGGTGATGTCTGGTAGTCCACTGACAATGGAAATGATGCCCAGTAACTTTGTGCCAGTAGGACGACAGGTTGTGATGTTTCGTGAAGCGGGTATTGACGGATGTGCTTTGGAGGTTTGTCCCGGAGAGTTTCTCTACATACCTCAGCATGGAGTTCCTCACCGACAGCCAGAGCATGGAAACCAACAAATACCTCGGAACAGTTCCAGACATGTCTCTCAAGCATTGAATTCTCAGCATCAGCAGCATTGTCCTACAGCCTCACTGCAACACTCTCCTGCCATGGTGGAATATCCTGAACAACTGCACGAGCCATCGTTGTCCCAACTTCACAGTGAAGGGCGCTTCCATCCCTACTACACTGGAAATATTCAACATCGACCGATGCATCAGCAACCAAGCCAGTTTGTTCAAGGAAGATATTTAGATCCTGCAGCACCAAGCAGTCAGAGGCAAACCTACAGTCATAGTGAAAATACTCAAATACAGACTGTGCCCTCTAATGTAGGCCACAGCGATGGTTACATGACTAACCAACAGAGAGCTACGATTGGTCACTCATTAATGTTGCCATCAGAACAGAGACATCAGATTTGGATGGACAATTCTGTCCATCAAACAGCTATTCATGGTCACAGTTCTTCTCCTGTTTATCAGCAGCAGCAGACTACAGTATTACTACTAGGAAGAGAACATCAAGGAGAATATCCCTCCGTACAAACGCAAGGAGAAAGTCCACATCCTTCCTTATATAATAGTGTAGGGTCCACATATTCGGGAGTAGACAGGACCTTTGACAACCAAACTGGTGTATACAGGTCTCCACTTCCGAACCAAGATACTGCCTGCTTTGGACAGTTAGCAAACACTGGGGTAACTTGTAGGACCTGGATACCAAACCATGTTGTTGCACCTTCAGTCTCGTTACAAGACCAAAGCATAGCTCATACATACCATGGCATGGCCCCATCAGTTTTACCAGTAAATATTGGCATGGCCCCATCAGTTTTACCAGTAAATATTGGCATGGTCCCATCAGTTTTACCAGTAAATATTGGCATGGCCCCATCAGCCCAGCCACCAAATGTAAGCATGGCCCCCTCAGTCCTACCACAAAATCATGGAATAGCACCTCCAGCTCTACCACAAAATCATGGCACAGCCCCTCCAGCTCTACCACAAAATCATGACACAGCCCCTCCAGATCTACCACCAAACCAAAATACTGTTAACCCTGGCATAGGGACTGAAACGGATGTACAGTATAATGGTCACACACATGGAGGCCATGTTCAATACCAAAGGGAGACAACACCTGTCTTCTATGGAGGTGAAAGTTTAGAGGCTTATCCTTGTATTTTGGGTTCACCAGATGTTACTAGAATAGATGAGAATTTATACAGAGAAAGATATCAAGGTTCTGTGGATGCTGGTCCGACAGCAATAGAAGAACCTTCTACAGTACCTGGACATCATAGTTCACGAGATTCCATCCCTGCTGGTGATTCAGAGAGCAGTGATAGCTCAACACTAAGTGTGTCATCCTTGTGGAACCAGGCCTTTAGATGGGTTAGCTGGTTAGCGGGCAGCATCATCTCCCGTGAGGGCATCCATCGGTCAGACAGGTCCGATGTCGAGGAAGACATTACTGGGGCAAGAATGACCAGAAGTGACAATGTGGGGGAAGTCAGTGATGATGATTCTAGGGAAAGGATGACCACAGATAATATTGCTAGGGAAAGAATGACCACAGATGATGTTGCTAGGGAACCGATGATTGGGGATGATCTTGCTGGTACAAGGATGACCAGAGATGAACGACCTATGATACCTCGGAGAGTGGCACAGTCCTTGTGTGTCCTTTTCCGCCAGCTTCAAGCACGATTTTACGAAGAGTGCCATCACTGGGCCTTTGTAGAGCTGACCCAAAGAGAGGAATACCGTGACCTCTTGACCCTGCTGGACACCATTGCCCGCATGGTCAATGAGTCGTCGTACACAGTGACACACACAATGCTTCGAGGCTTCATCACAGGAGCGGCCATGTCCCAGGCACGGCGCTACCACCACATTGCGCAAATCCTGCAGGAAGTGGAAGGAACAAGGGAGATAACTTTCAGGGAGGCGGCTCTTCTGAGGATCCAGTCATTCGTGTTGAACCAGCAGCTGTCGCCCCAGCGTCTGTTACGTCGGTTCTGTGTGGTAATACGTCACACTGCCAGGACCATGATTGTGCAGCGACGACAGCCCCAGCCAACCTATCCCTTAGGGTAAATCAAATGAAATCATAAATAGACCCGAGTACATCGTTTCTGTAGGCATTATTTGAGTAAATTTTGTCACCTCGTAAATACTTCCCGTTAGGCAGTCATTATGGATTTTCTTTTGTCTTTTTGAAAGTTCACCTCCATGAAATTGTAAAAAAAACTTGCTTTAAGTAAGCAACTTGTATATAGACCAAGGTAGATGGTTTCTATAGGTGTTCTTCAAGTAAACCTGTCAACTAAAAACAGATATGGTAGGCTTTTTATACATCCGTCGAGTAATTTCTCAGTCTTGCCAGGTTGACTTTGGTTTTCTGAAACACTGTATAATTAGTGTGAATAATTGACAGTGGTATCACAAATATTATAACCTGTCTTACAAATCTACATAGATAAACCATGGAACCTCAATTATTGAATAAAGACGTTACTGTAACTGACAAGTTATTAATAGTAATTAACAACGATGACGATTGTAGTCATTAGTCAGTAAATAGTCACCCTGTACTCCGTCATGATAAACGGTATTTTTGTTCACAGTTGGGTAAATTTCTTGAGTTTTACTGAAAACATTCTACATCACAGATACTGAAGCTAAAAAAAGAATTCAAGTGAATATCGTGAACAACAAAAGAAGCAAACAAAATTTCATTATTAACCAGCAATACCATACACGTATTGAAAATGTTTGTATAAATCACAAGGAAGATCAAATTTAAGGGTATCGCATGATGACTAGGTGTTTTGCATATTAAAATTTCATGATTTTGTTTTATGGCAATTTAAATTGACCGTGCAACATGCTCATTACTTTGCCTGTTTTATTGGGCACTGGTATGAGACGCTAACCTTTCGTTTGGGATGTTTTTGTGAGCTACTGAAATAGCTGTAATTAGAGCAAGTGTTCCCGGATCATTAAGTGGCACTTTGTCCTTTATCACGCCATTTCTGACGGAATTTTTAATCACCGTGTTAAGGATTCTGATCATTTTTTTTCTTTTTTTACATTCTGTGCCATTAGAATGCTGAAGATGTTTCAGTAGCTGTGTCCCCTCCCTTTTAGCACTTTTGATTGGTCCGGACTATTCCATATTGATCTGGCAGGGTATGAAGCTTGGTAATGATTTAACGACACGCACACAATGTTAATACTAGCCAAGCTTAAATGTTGTGAATACAGAGGATGGTCTGGCATGAACACAATAGGAACCTGCGTTATTAGCACAGCTTGGATTTGCATAGAAATATAATATGCTCTAGAAATTGGTTACTCCTTGGACCCCTTATTTAGGCAAATGCCGAGAGTTCTGGATTGTAGAGGAACTACTTGTATAGTATATACATTGTCATTCTCAGAGCCAAATTCTCTGGCCGGTTTAGACAAAATCCAGATTGCATGGTCTTGTTTTAGGAAGTACATACACATACATGTAGGCCATAGTTTAAGTTCTGCTTTATGCAAGGTTTCAAATCATGCACAGTTTCTTGCTGTTAGGTTATGCTAACAAATTTTCACTTTGTTTTTCGACTGAGGCATCAGCTTTTTAGATATATACACGATTGCCTGGAAAGTCGGCTAGAGAAGGGTTCATCATTGTGACTGTTTGTTCGATCAGATTTGTGTGGTTTTGACCCTGAGGTTTACATTGCATCCCTCCCTCATGGTCCATCAATCAACATACCTTGTGTCACATTTGATCGGGATCCTCAGTGTACATTTTGACATTTTAGTCCGGGAACGAGACGGCGCACGAGAGATAGAAACATTTTACGTCACAATGAGGGTTCCCCGGAGCGGCGTGCGTTCCAGCCCCCAAACATGATGGGTCACCAGATCCACCCAGCGGCTCTTCCCCCTCACCACCACCAGACAGTTCAGCAGCAGCCTGTCCTGATGGACATGGAGAGGGTAAGTACCCCCATGTCTGGCCAGGCCTGTACAGGCTTTTGTCAACACAGACGCTCAAACTATGTATACAGTGATGTACATAGCTGTTTTGTTTATCTCGCCAGTTGTGGTAGATTTTTTATTTTTTTGAAAAGGAATGCAATATTTGGGATTATTAAAACAAATGCTAATGAACCATGGGAAAATGCAAGTGGAAAGTGCTGGAATTTGGCTGTATAAAAGCTATTTTGTTTAGATTTAGAGATATAGGATTGTGTTGATTTTCTTTCTCTAGGTCCCTGTGTCGGCTCCGGTGACCATGACACCCTATGGTATCCCAGTATGCACCGGTCCGCACCAGATCACGATGTGCACGGCTGCTGGCCACCTGCCCGTGTGTAACAGCCAACCGACGTGGTCTATCCCCGCCTGCAATGTCCAGATCCCCGCGTCCTGTGGGGTGCAGCAGATCCCATCCTGTAACATACAGCAAATCCCCATCCATCCAAACTCCATACCACCCATGTTTCAGCCCCCTCACTCCACCAGCCATATACCTCAGCATCAACTGGCCTCCCGACCGCCACAGTTTACAGGCCCCACCCATCAGGTAAATTGGCAGAAGATGTTAATTCCTTTTCAACATTTATCATTTAATTCAATAACGGTGACTTCTTTTTGACTTACTTAACTTTTAGTGTTTAAACCTTATTTAAGTCTGACCTTCACATTTCAAAAACTATTGTATAGTAATTTTTCTTTTGTTCTGGACTGATTTATCTTTCAATGTTAGAACCCTTATTAACTCATTCACCCCTACACATATTTTATCTGGACTTGCCCATTCTTTGATTAGGTAAGGTTCTTGATTAGGTAAGGTTCAAATGTGACTAGGGGTGAATGGGTTAAAGACTGACTTTCATGTTTCAAAAAATGTTCCATAATTGTTACTTCTTTTGTTCTTGACTTATTCAACTTTCAGTGTCAGAACTTCTGACTTTTGACTGATTTTCATGTGTAAAAAAAGATTTTATAATAAAAAAAGAAACCCACCTTTAACCCTTTGAGTGATAGTCACAACTATAGTTGCGCTGTATGTCTGTGGCCACCACTGCTGGGCACAACTATAGTTGCACATCAGGTGTAAATTCTATAAAATGTTATTTTATATGGTAAACAGCTAATCGTGTTGATTAAAATTTAATCAAACATATAAAAAAAAATCCATTGGTATTAATATGTTTTATTGTTGAATATAATCAACTAAAATTGTGATATAAAATAAAATTGTTATTGTTTCAGTGTTTTATTTGTAATACTTGTTTGATGAGAAGTTTTAAATGCCAAGTCGAATTTTCGCCTATAATCTGAATTTTTAAATTCATCAAAAAATAAAAAATATATCAAATGACTTTTTCGTGCAAAAAAATTAAAAAAAGAAGTGATTTGAATTTTGTTAATATTTTAAATTTGTTGTATATTTGTATAGGTTTACTGCCTGTTTAGTTTGTTGACTGGTTTGATATGTTGTGTGTGTGTTACAGCGCCACGAGGAGGAAGTCCAGCTTATATCAGATCACCGCCATGCCTATCCCCTCCAAGCAGCTCTACACCAGCACCACCCGGGGGCCACGGCCTTCACAGCCACGCCCCCAGTCCTCCTACAGGAGCCCATGGTCCACCCCTCCCCTCAAGACATTTACGTAAGTCCCTACTTACAAGTACGACAAGATAATTGTGACATTCCCCACCGCCCACACACCCATCAAGCTACTGTACTCCACTCAGTAGGTGTCTTGGGCCCAAATTCATAAAACTGTTCTCATGCTTGAGCATGGATTTTGTGCTCAATCCAACTTTCTTGTCACTTGCCATGTGACACGGTCAGATAGTCAATTTGTTAACATCTAAAATAGAAAACGGCTTGAAGTTTCTCCCTAAATCTGTCAAAAATGTGAACAAATAGTGATTATTTTATGAATTAAACACTGGAACAAGAAATTGGGCTTGAGTACAGAATTTGAGTTTGAGCATGAGAATAGTTTCATGAATACGGGCCCTGAGTACCCTCTCTTACAGACACATGCCTCCAGCTCTCCTAACGGAGTTGGCCCGTCATCCATGGCTCTTCTCGAGATATCTATCCCCCTACCACTATAAATTCAACATTACGACCCTCTCTCTAAGTTAGCTCATCATTCACCAGGCATTTTATCTGTTCACTTGATAACGTCTATTGTAAATATTGGACAGATGAGATCTGTAACTGTGTTTAGAAATCTCCCACAGATAGATTATTAGTCTCTATCCCGTCGAATTCCTGAATGGTGATGAAAAAGCAAGTAGTTTTGTGTGTAATTCGTGTTTTAAGTGCTACATTTGATCAGCAATGTGATTCTTTCGTGTAACAGGGACCATTTCACAGATACTATGCACGCCACCGAACGGCTGGCCGCAACGGTAGACTACGCTCCATACCTCCTCCTCCACCACCCTACCCAGGGTTCCTGCTCCACTTCCTGTAAGTATCCAACACTTCCTGTTTTGATCATCTGTATATTTATTTTGCTTAGCAGTGGTGTTGTATCTTTGAACAACAAGAAATGGAATTTCTGGAATTTGTTTGGTGTAATATAAATATAAAAAAATAAAAGTCATATGCTTATCATTTCATATAATAAAATTGAGAAATTTCCTAACCATTTATGGATGAGTAACTATTCCTATCTGGCTGAATAGTAAGTTCTATACATTTTGATATTCACATTTGTTCTGCACTTCCACTAAATATGCATCTTGAGTGGTGATCAAGACATCATTATGATTTTTACGTCACAATCGTAACATTTGAAATAGATAGCTGATTTTGGTTGTCGTCTGCGCCATTAATTGAAAATTTATCTTAAATTGTTAACCGCCTACAGACGAATCAGAATCTTCACAGTCGTGACTTCAGTTATGTCATCATTTCAGTGCCATGTTGGGTAACCCTCCACTGCCGAGATTTGGACGGGAGTTCCGAGAAGACGCAACAGAAGTAGAAAATTACGAGGCATTACTGAATCTTGCGGAGAGACTGGGTGACGCCAAACCCAAGGGTCTGACCAAGCTGGAGATCGACCAGCTGCCCGCGTACAGGTTTAACAAGGAGACGCACCACTCGGGCATGGATCAAACCTCCTGCGTTGTGTGCATGTGTGATTTTGAGAACCGCCAACTCCTCCGTGTACTACCGTGCAGTCACGAATTCCATACCAAATGTGTGGACAAATGGCTCAAGGTCTGTACACCGATATGTATTGCATTTCCCTCTGTTGAACAATTTTCAAGGTTTAGAATCAAAACACTTTGGAATGTATTTCAAAAATGCAATTGCAATGAGGAATTCAAATACAAAAAGAAAGTCAATTTGCCAAAATAGAATCTGTGACTTATTTTTACGTACTGATCATGAAGGAGAGTATATATGTTAACTGTATACTGGGAAGTTTTCGCTGCAGTTTAATTTTTGCCTTTTTTGCCCTCCCTAATGAGGGCAAATTTATCATTGCAGTTAATATAAGTAAACAGCACGATAAACTCAGTATTTAAATATGGAGGGCGAAATTAACACTGGGCAAAAATAGATTTCTTGGGCGAAGGACGAAAATGTCTTGGTATGCAGTATGTGTTTTTTTTATTTATTTTTTATTTGTTAATTAATTACTTTGAAAAAACATCAACATAAAAACATAATTAATTAACAATTGTAAGTTGTTTTTTGTTGGGTCAATACAGTAGCTGAACGTTATTTACAAAGTTTCTGGGGTTTTCTGTGGGAATAACAATTTTCTTTTTTCTTTTTCAGACAAACAGAACTTGTCCTATTTGTCGGGCAGATGCAGCAGAAGTAGCCAGCCAATCAGATTAGATGTTACTTTTAATGGTCAGCCAATCAGATTAGGTGTTACATTTAATGGCCAGCAAGTCTGATGTGGCTGTTACCTCTACTGATAGCACTGTTTGGCTGTTCCATCTATCAAACACACCTAATAAGAGCTGTAACAGGGACACTTAGGTGCAGGATGAGTAGATGGCTCGGTCGATTTTTCAGTGGTCGACGTATGAGCTGTGTGAGAAGGTCGACCCATGAGCTGTGTGAGAAGATCGACCCATGAGCTGTGTGAGAAGATGAGATTCTACGGAACACATCCCTAATTGATGAATTGATTCAAGTTTGACGAAAGAAACATTTTTTCACGAAATGGAATGGCAGTTACATGAATGGACTGTACTCCGCAGCATTTAAAGTTTCTTGGAAGGTTGATATGGCATGCTCTGCAAGACAGTTTTTTTTGTTTTTTTTGCAAAAGACTATACTTAATATTGTAAAATGGTGCATTATAAGTATTGAACAATTCATACAGACTTTTTCTATAAAAGCGACCAAGGTTGAATTGTGCGATAATTAACAGATTCATTATTCTATGTACCATTTTTTTTTCCCCCAAACTCTTGTCATGAAATATCAGTATGAAGTTGTAGTTTCATTTTTTAGGTGTTACTCAATTGTTTATCATGTTTTGTTATTTTCTGGGTGTTTTTTTTGTTGAATACCACTTCTGGTAGCCGAGTGTGTTGTTATACAGTGATTAGTACCAACAGGTCACTAGCCATTCATTGCCTTTGGCAACAACAGGAGATAGAACAAACGCTGGTTGTCATTGTTGGAGGGGTGTCAAGTTATGATGTTTATTGGAAATACAACCTTATATGGAAAGGCATTGCTTGTTATGACCATATATAGTCCAGCATTGCTTGTTATGACCATATATAGTCCAGCATTGCTAGTTATGACCATATATATAGTCCAGCATTGCTAGTTATGACCATATATAGTCCAGCATTGCTAGTTATGACCATATATGGGCCCACATTGCTAGTTATGATTAAATATGGACAGGCATTGCTAGTAATGACCATATATGGACAGGCATTGCTAGTTATGACCATATATGGACAGGCATTGCTACTAACGACCATATATGGACAGGCATTGCTAGTAACTTTTCATCTTTCCTATCAAGTGTAAGAAATGAGTTTGGGCATTACTGAGGTGAAACCTTTGTCTGTTATTCTTGTGGAGCGTGACGGAGCCTGGATTCACCAGCACCAGATTGGTTTTTATAATAACTCGATTATCATTGCTATAAAAACAACTTTTCTGGATTACCAAACCTAGAAATGTCTCTTTCATTACATGCTTTTCTAAATTAATTATTGAAAACAAGATTCTGGACTACTGCACTGTAAACGTTCCAGATTTATACACGGATGTGATGACCTCCAGGCTTGGTCAGTTCACCGCTGTGACCAACGTGCATGATTAACAATGGTCACAGACTGAGTAGTTTCTATCTACTTACAGTAGATAATTTGGTTTGTTATACTTGTTTGTATATTTTTTGTTGCCCCTGTAATACCAGTGATGGACAACAAATCCTGATGCTCCATAACCCTGCGTGTACACATCCATTTCTGTCTCATATTTTTGCTATACAGAGTAGGCTCCCCTTGTTGTGCTTAATCGATTTCCCTGCGGTTAAATCAGGGACATGAAACTGGTATATAGAGACCATTATTTTACGGGTGATTCATTATACCGGGTATTTACAGCAAAGAGATTTTTTTTTTTTAATAAGTTAATTATTTTTCTTAATATTAATTAATGAGTGACATGGGTTACAATGTCTCTTTGACAGTTCAAGAGACCAACAGAAATAAAATACCTGGTAGTTTAAAATTGTCACATGTTGAGGGAATATTTGTCTTTGAAAGTGTCGACGACTTTGGGAAGATGCAGCATTGAAGCTGTTTGTATGGCCAGTAGTTAATAAAGACAAAAAGAAATCTGTTTTTGCTAAATCGTTTGGAATTATTGAACGGATCAATCAACTGACATCAATCATCTAAGCTGACGTTATATCATTTTTTTATTTTTTTTTGACGGGACTATTCAACTTTTTACCTCTCATGCAATCCTGATCACCCCTAAATTTCCACAATAGAATGTTAATGCTGTTTGTGTAGGAACAGTCTATTTCCATCTGAGGGGGTAACCAGGATACGTTCAACATTCTCATTATTGTAACATGCCAAAACAATTTGTTTGGCATATTTTTGTGCTTGTAAAGTTATAAAATTTGTCTTCGCCCCATCCTGAGTACTTTTACCAAATCTTGACTGTAAAAAATATCCAATTATAGCACATATTTCATATAGCATACTGTTTGTATGTAACTGTTTAATCAAAGCATAAACTGAATGTTACTCTTGGTGTTCCGTAAAAGAAGCTGATAAGTTATACCTACAAACTTCTTTTTTACAAGATATTTATAAAATCAGTCCTTCAAAATAAAGGTTAACTTAACAATATGGTGACAACCTTTTCCTCGAAGCATAGTTTCCAGAATTTTGAATAACATTTTTAGAAAGAAAAAAAATGTTAGCATTCAATTCAATTTTCCCTTTGTAAAAATGCCATATATTTAGTATTAAAATTTGAAAATCTGAGTTAACAAGCTTTGATCCATTGTCCCCAGTTATATATGTTATTTAGCAATATTACGATTAGCGACTTCCCCTTTGTTATTGATTGTTTTCCCGTTTTCTGTTTGCCAATTTTGGGTATTAAGGGCTACGTATTTACCATTTTTTAAAGGTTATGTTTAGAGTGGGTCACCTCTAACAAGAACGGGGTTCCTGAAAAAAGACGACCACATACGCACACAACAATAAAACTGAAAATGTCTGTCGTTCTGTTCACCTCGACTCATTGTACAAAATACAACATGGAGTGAAACAGCTTTAGATTTGGTGATCACTGTATACCAGGAAATTTTCTCCTCGGTTTAACTTTTGCCTTTTTCGCCTTTCATAATTAGGGCGAATTTATCATGCGAATGTTATTACACAACGTACAACAATATATAGAAAGTGTTCATAAAGGGCAAAATTAAGCCTTGGCAAATACATATTTTCACAGTGCAGGGCTAAGGTTTGACTTGAAGAATGTTTCACTGTTTACAGCTTGTCACTAGTGTTTCGTTGGCACTGCATGAAATTCATGAACACAAAATTTATTCCAAAGTCAATATGAACATTTTGTAAATTGCAAGTTTTCGCATTTTTCTGAAGAACATTGTGAGTTTTGAGTGTTACGGTGGACAGTGCTACGAGACATTTGCGTTGAGGGCCCATCATTGTCTATGACCGACTGCCCAACATTGTAACCCGTTTTTTTGTCGTTCGTGTTGTTACTGCATTTACATGTATTATGTTTAGTGCATATTTTGTTTACAAATTTTACAATTTCACATTATAATGATTCTTTTTGCTATATTTAAAAGAATGTTGTAAATATCTTGTTTTCTTCATTTAGATTTCAAAGTTTAAGCTTGGAATAACATTAATCTTGACGAGATTTTTTTTAATTAAATGTTATGTGCTGCTTGTTAAGACACCATGTTTAGCAAGTGTGTATTTCAGGGATTTTCACTAGATTCCAGGGCAGTATGATTTTGACTGATTTGATTGGCTATTATTTGAAGTTATTCCAAAATGTTACCAATCATTCAGCAGAATTATGTTATGAACACATGAAGCAAGATGGCTGGTAGATTATTGCAAACATTTTCTTTGAAAACACTAAGCCAGAATAAAATTTATGAAATCATTTTTTATTTAATGGGGGAATGAGGCCCCCATTAAATGGCATTGGGGACAATAGTGATGAAAGTGAAATGAAATATACGGGGAATAACATTTTAAAGTAGATTGATATTTTACTTGTTTGGTTGTGATGATATGGCCATTAGTTTGTATTAGATCCTGCCTGCAGACACTTATAATTATGTTGAACTTTGTCGAAGTAACAACAATGCAATATACCGGTATCTATATCTGCTCAGAGCTTGAAACATGTATGTTTTTTTCTCAGGCCTGTGTGCTGAACTGTTTTAAGCATTGCTTCGGTTTAGGGTACAAGTTGGCAATTGTTTGTGAGGCATATATAATCACAGAGTCTGACTTTAAAAGGGACCCAGCCTTGTTTTTTAAAGCAAACCCGAAGTTGAAATTGAACAGTATTGCCAGATCTTCTTAAAGAGTAAGAATCTGGCATTGTTGTTGATTCTCGACGTCAGAGTTTTATTTTTGGTCAAATAAAGAAAAATCTGTTTCCTATTACAATGATTTATCTCATTTTTGGTGTCAACCTCAACATTTTTTGTTTGTTAAGTATTACCCACACTGGGGGACAAGGCGGAATATTTTTTTTCTGTGTTGTGTTTGTCCCTGCTCAATTTGTAAACTTCAAAAGGGACTGGTCAAATGAATTGATTTCACGATGGTGTTGACAAGCTGGTTAACTGTTTCATGAAAATAAATCATTAGACCTGCAATGTACCCGTCAGAAAAATGGCAAGTCCTGTTTCTAACTGGCTTAGAACAAATCACAAAGAGCATTTGTAAAAACAATTTCCAAATAGGTTTTGTCTAGCTTCCCTCGGTTTTCAAAGAATGTAGCGGGAAACAGATTATTTTTTACTTTGACTAAGGAATTGGGGCCATATGCTTCATATGTATGTATTTGTGTGCACATTGAGATTTTCATATTCATATACAATTCGTAAAATTGTATTTGTACGTGTCCTTGTTTCAGAGGTTAACGTTTTACCAACTATCAACTCTTCCTCTACGGAGCTGCAATAACTGTCTTAGATATTTTTTTCTTCCATCATTTTGTTCTCATCCGATTGTTCTTTCGTTGAAGAATTAACATGCTTTTTCTAGCCTTATGAAAGACACCCATATCATTTCCAAATTCATACCTCACGTTCCACACGATGTTAAAAAAATCCTGTAAGTGATGTAAACAGCAGGTTTCTTGTTTATGTATATTCGACGAAGTGTCTGTTGTCTCCGTATATGAAGGGTTGGTGCTGTTAGATAAATATTTTTTATGCTCGCTGATGAATATTTCTCTCTGAATATTCTTGTTCCAACTCCATGACGACATTCAAATCTATTTATAGCTTTGCGTTTTCTCTTCAAATTTATAATGATTTTTATTTCCTTGGGTCATCTAGTGAATGATCTCACAGTCCAATATATTTTCAAAAAGTTACGAGTTTTGGAACTTAAAGCGCATTCTATATCTCATATTTAAAACCTACAACAGTTCTAACAAGATTCAGTGCTAACTCCAAACCTTTGTCAATGCCAAACCAAATTGTTAATTATTAATCTGATGACCAATTATCAGGTCTTTTTATAATACAAAATCATTATAACGAAGGGAAATGTTATAAGCTTTATGCTAATAATGTTAGGTTGTTTTTTTTATACATTTTCATGTTATGTAATTATTAGTTGCCTGCACTGTTTATCAAGTGCTTAGCTAAATGATTTAGGAGTTTTGAATTTTTGAATTTCATCAAATATGGCGATTATTTCTTCTTTTTTTCCCCATATTCTCATTAGAGTTCTTCAGTTTTGTTTTGTGTTACATAGAGATTACACAAATATGTCCTATTTTGATTCATGTTGCCAATAAGACGACAACTGTAATAGAACTACATCAATTAATCGCCCCCTCGAGTAACAAGGGGCTCACTTTATCTACCTCTTTTGAATAGCTAGGCCAGCGATCTGTAAAATAATTATCATATATTTTGCAAATCTGTCCTGCTTTACATCATCAATAGACAAAAATTATATATAATTATAAATTACATATATTATATACATATATTATATACCAATTATCGTATGTAAGAATTTGCACAGTTTCTATTTTACAGAAGAGTTACTATGGTTAGTTGGTTCTGGATGCATTGCACCTCTTCTGTGACCTTAGAATGACCTCTCCCGTGAACTTTGACCTTTAGCACACCCCTAGCTTTGTTACGACCTTGATTGTTTACGGATTTTAACTGTACTGTTGTCCAGACCAGACAACTACAGTCGAGCAATAATAAAGTACAGATATCTTTACCCACGTCTTGTGTCTTCTGTTTCCGTGTCGTTAATCATTGCTGATATCTTTAGTGAATCCTTTTCAGCCATGTTTGGCTGTTTCAATCACATTAATTTCATGGTGCAGCATCCGTCCGTCATACAGTCAGTGTGTCGGTATTCCTCCGAAAGTACGAATGGGATCAGAATGAAATTTGCTATGCATGATCCCACTTGTCACGTGCTCCAATTTGAATTGGATACGAAAAACAAAACGACCGCCAGGCAGCCATCTTTGAATTTGCATTTCAAGTGTGTTACAGTGACAGTGAATTTACAGTGACTGCGAATATTAGAACACAACATAACCTATATAGTAATTACCTATAAAGGGTGAAATGGACACTGGGTGAACAGGGATTCTAATGGTGGAAGGCGAACAATTGACTGGGGGAAAGTTTTCTGGTCCGTACTATTTCTCAGAAACTACTGAAGGGTTGTAAAGAAACCTGTTACGTTACCTCAAATTCAGAAAAACAAAAGGCCATCATTGGTTTTTGTATAGATACTGCATGTAAGTTTATAACCGCTATTTTCAGAACGGACTTTGGGTATTGTTATGAAACTTGCTATACATGTTTGCCCTTGTCCCTAGTTGTACAGCTCTGCCTGTTCGAGATGGATAGGGAATTCTAGCTTGGAACAATCCCCTCAAAGATAAATTACATTCTAGCATGGAACAATCCCCTCAAAGATCAATTACATTCTAACGTGGTTTGCATGATCCTCATAGTACATATACATGAGCTCGTTCAAGACCAGAGAAATTAAAAGAAAAGAATAATATACTGGGATATTTCAAGATCTTTTCAATGGTAATACTAATTCTTTTTTTTAGGTTACCTGACCATAGGTCATGGTAACCTATTGTGATCGCCTTTTGTCCGTCCTCGTGCGTCGTGCGTTAACTTTTCCTTGTGAACACGATAACTTCAGTAAATGTTAACCGAGTTTGATGAAACTTTGTATACAGCCATATATGTATTATGATCTCGGACGAGTTCGAAAAGGGGAATTATTGGACAGTAACTTACAGAGTTATTGCCCTTTGTAATATTATTATTATTGGATCTTGTGAACATGATAACTTGAGTAAATGTTAACCGAGTTTGATGAAACTTTGTATACAGCCATATATGTATTATGATCTCGGACGAGTTCAAAAAGGGAAATTATTGGACAGTAACTTACAGAGTTATTGCCCTTTGTAATATTATTATTATTGGATCTTGTGATCATGATAACTTGAGTAAATGTTAACCGAGTTTGATGAAACTTTGTATACATCCATATATGTATTATGATCTCGGACGAGTTCGAAAAGGGGAATTATTGGACAGTAGCTTACAGAGTTATTGCCCTTTGTAATATTATTATTGGACCTTGTAAACACGATAACTTGAATAAATGTTAATGGAGTTCAATGAAACTTTGTCCGGTAATTATTTAACGGTAACCTGCAGAGTTATTGCCCTTTGTCATTATATTATTATTTGTCCCTGTGATGTTGATTGACATTACACAAGAATAGATGTAAATTCATGTGGTACATCTTTTTTTTCATTCATGACGCATTTTTGCTACTAACAAGGTGCTATTAAAATCTTGTGCCTTATTTAATAAATCATTGACTTACGCTTTTACTTGTTTCTTTTAACCAAGAACAGAAGACATACAGTTACCAAATTTGTTCAAAACAGACCCCTTGGGTCAAAATTTGAGTCACACCCATTTATTTCAGTTATCGTGTTCACAGGGTCCAACAATAATAGAATTACCAAGGGGAATAACTATGTAAGTTATGGTCAAATTGGTCCGGTATTCAAACTCATCCAAGATCTCATTGATACAAAGCTGCATACAAAGTTTCATCAAAATCGGTTCATTTTTACTGAAGTTATTGTTTTCAAAAGGAAAAATTAATGGATGATGCAGCAAGATCACTTGGACTGAGGAAAAGTATGAATTGGCCCCTGGATGACAGTCCTAATTTGAATCGGTTGTCAGGTGACCGTTAAGGCCGATGAGCCGCTTGTTTATTTTAGAGTATCGGACCATCACAAATAAAAATAAAAACACATTGATTTGCCTTTTTCAGCTATGGTTCCCCCAGTTATTTTCATACCAGATGTCAGCTCTGACATAATTTGGGTGTTTTGAACGTGACATCGTTACGATTGCGACAACAAAAATATAACATGTCAGATGGCTGGTTGATACTGACTAGTCGCTGTTTTATTCATTGATTGAAAATTTATCTCAAATCTGAAGGACAAATAACAACATATTACAAAATTTATTGTCAAAATCAATGTACCATATAAACATTCTGTTAACATGATTATTTTTGTGCACTCAAATTTTTGTGCATAATTAAATTTTAACAGCATTGATAAATTGGCGCCCTCATATTCTATGTTATGGAAAACAATGTTCAGGATCTGTATACAATCATAATTAAGTGCAATATTTCATGAGTGAAAAGCACTAAAGTAAGACCTCCGCTAAAATATATTGGTTTACAAATACTGTAGTTTTAAATTATATTCTGTACACATAGCCCTATAAATTTGAATAGGATTAGTGAAAAATAATCGTGATACTCGAACACATGCTATTGGATTTGTCTAAATCTGCTGAGAATTATAGGGCTATAACTATGAACAGAACACAGTTTAAACTTAAATATTTACATTTCTGTTGTACAATCCTTAGAACCAGGCAAAATAGTTTCCAGTAAGAAACAACTCGAGTCCATCATCGCAAGAGTGATCGGGGACCAACCATGACATGACGTCAAATTCAAACTAGAAATTTCTGAAAAAATATCTGCCCTTTGTCAGAATAATCCATATTAGCTCAGTAATAATTCTGCCCTCCACATTTAATCAGTAATAATTCTGCCCTCCACATTTAATAAGTAATCAGTCTGCTCTCCACATTTAATCAGTAATAATTCTGCCCTTCACATTTAACAGTATGTATATTATGTTGTTTAATCAGTAATAATTCTGCCCTCCACATGTAATCAGTAATAATTCTGCCCTCCACATTAAATCAGTATGTATATTATGTTGTTTACCCAGTAATAGTTCTGCCCTCCACATTTAATCAGTAATAATTCTGCCCCCCACATTTAATCAGTAATAATTCTGCCCTCCACATGTAATCAGTAATAATACTGCCCTCCACATTAAATCAGTATGTATATTATGTTGTTTACCCTGTAATAATTCTGCCCTTCACATTTAATCAGTAATAATTCTGCCCTTCACATTTAATCAGTAATAATTCTGCCCTTCACATTTAACAGTATGTATATTATGTTGTTTAATCAGTAATAATTCTGCCCTCCACATGTAATCAGTAATAATTCTGCCCTCCGCATTAAATCAGTATGTATATTATGTTGTTTACCCAGTAATAGTTCTGCCCTCCACATTTAATCAGTAATAATTCTGCCCCCCACATTTAATCAGTAATAATTCTGCCCTCCACACTTAATCAGTAATAATTCTGCCCTCCACATTTAATAAGTAATCAGTCTGCTCTCCACATTTAATCAGTAATAATTCTGCCCTTCACATTTAATCAGTATGTATATTAGGTTGTTTACCCAGTAATAATTCTGCCCTTCACATTTAATCAGTATGTAAATTATGTTGTTTACCCAGTTATAATTCTACCCTCCACATTTAATCAGTAATAATTCTACCCTCCACATTTAATCAGTAATAATTCTGCCCTCCACATTTAATCAGTAATAATTCTGCCCCCCACATTTACCCAGTAATAATTCTGCCCTCCACATTTAATCAGTATGTATATTATGTTGTTTACTTAATATGGTCGCTATAATGATAAATTAAATTCGCCCTTATTATGGCGGACAAAAGAGGCGAAAAATAAACGGCAGCAAAACTGTCGCGGTATTTACTACTGATTTATGATTGTCGCCTTACTGAAATGGTATCCAGAGAAAACACGACATTGTAAAAATGTATCGTCACCAACAAGAAACCACATAACATTTCCTTTTATTATTTGCATATAAATGTGAGGATTAAAATGTATTATATTGATATCTATGATGGCATACAACACAGGGTGGTTAGTTCATCAAGACGGCATAGGTTTGACTCCCAAATCTGACATATCGTGGAATGTTTGAACGGGAACCTTAAATAGTGGCGAGATATTTAATACATATAATTAACTGTCCAGGTGAAAAAGTGTAAATACTGGCAAAGACTCCCAACAACGCCATGTTCTCGCCATTTAGGAAAGGGTCCATGGCTTTAAAATTTGAGAAGATATGCCTTTCGGAAACCAATTTGAACATTTTTGGAATTATACCCAAATACTGTTTTTTTTCCCCCGGTTTTATTTTTGTGAAATAATAGCAACATTTTCCATTTGGAATGGGACTACAAAATGGCAATAGAAAAAGCCCTGGGTAATAATCATACCAATTATGAAATAATATCCAGACAGTGACGAAAGCTAGAGGCTTACACTGTTGTTACGTACAGTGAGCAGATACAGTAGATTATAGTGATGTTATCTACAGCGACAGATACAGGGAAAGATACAGCGACAGATACAGGGACAGAACAGCAGCATTCAGTGATGTTACCTACAGTGACAGATACAGCAGCATACAGTGATGTTACCTACAGCGACAGATACAGTGAAAGATACAGCGACAGATACAGGGAAAGAACAGCAGCATTCAGTGATGTTACCTACAGCGACAGATACAGTAACAGATACAGCAGCATACAGTGATGTTACCTTCAGCAACCGATACAGTGAAAGTTAAACAGATTACAGCGATGTTATCTACAGCGACAGATACAGGAAAAGATGCAACGAAATGCACACACTTTTGCTCCAAGTTTGAAGACAATTTCTAATATAAGAAAAAAGGAGAAATAGTGGATATTGGAGCGAGTGGTCTGGTGGGTCTGGAGAGTAGTGATAATGTGTACTACAGCTTCTGACATGTTTTTCACACAATTCAGAGAAAATTATTGTTTTCCACACAATGGAAATACCTTTAGTTTCTTCATAAGAATAAGAAGAGGTGAATAACCATTACAGCAATTTAGACCCCGTGTCAGCACGAGATGTTTAAACATACTCAGCCTGGTGTCCATTAAAATATCAACAACTGGCCAACAGGGGCTAGATAAAGAGATAACTGGTGTATCAGGGGGGATATAAGTACAACTGGTCAAGGGGGCTAGATAAAGAGATAACTGGTGTATCAGGGGGGGGATATAAGTACAACTGGTCAAGGGGGCTAGATAAAGAGATAACTGGTCAAGGGGGGCTAGATAAAGAGATAACTGGTGTATCAGGGGGGATATAAGTACAACTGGTCAAGGGGGCTAAATAAAGAGATAACTGGTCAAGGGGGGCTAGATAAAGAGATAACTGGTCAAGGGGGCTAGATAAAGAGATAACTGGTCAAGGGGGGCTAGATAAAGAGATAACTGGTCAAGGGGGCTAGATAAAGAGATAACTGGTCAAGGGGGCTAGATAAAGAGATAACTGGTCAAGGGGGGCTAGATAAAGAAATAACTAGTGTATCAGGGGTGGATTGAGAGACAACTATCTTGCAGGTCTAAGGATAGGCTGGATAGGAGGTATGATGATATACTTGAAGCTGGAGAGAGAGCAAACTAGTTTAGTAGGGTAGCAGATAGGAAGAAATGGTAAAGTAGGGCGGGATAAAAGTACAACTGGTTTTGTAGTGAACAAATGATGGAAAACTAGTCTAGTTAAGCTGGATAAAAGTACAACTGGTCTAGTGGGGTTGTTTGAAGGACAACTATTCTAGTGGAGCTTAATAAAAGTACAACTTGTCTAGTGGAGCTGGATAAAAGTACAACTGGTCTAGTAGGGCTGGATGAAAGTACAACTGGTGTAGTGGGGATGGATGAAAGTACAACTGGTCTAGTTGGACTTGATAAAAGTACAACTGGTGCAGTGGGGCTGGATAAAAGTACAACTGGTCTAGTTGGGCTTGATAAAAGTACAACTGGTGCAGTGGGGCTGGATTAAAGTACAACTGGTCTAGTGGGGCTGGATAAAAGTACAACTGAACTAGTGGGGCTGGATAAAAGGACAACTGAACTAGTGGGTCTGGATAAAAGTACAACTGAACTGGTGGGGCTGGATAAAAGTACAACTGAACTAGGGGGGCTGGATAAAAGTACAACGGAACTAGTGGGGCTGGATAAAAGGACAACTGGACTAGTGGGGCTGGATAAAAGAACAACTGAACTAGTGGGGCTGGATAAAAGAACAACTGAACTAGTGGGGCTGGATAAAGGTACAACTGAACTAGTGGGGCTGGATAAAAGTACAACTGAACTAGTGGGGCAAGATGAAAGTACAACTTGTCTAGTGGGGCTGGATAAAAGTACAACTTGTCTAGTGGGGCAAGATGAAAGTACAACTTGTCTAGTGGGGCTGGCTAAAAGTACAACTGGTCTAGTGGGGAAGGATAAAAGTACAACTTGTCTAGTGGGGCTGGATTAAAGTACAACTGGTCTAGTGGGGATGGATGAAAGTAGAACTCGTCTAGTGGAGCTGGATAAAAGTACAACTGGTCTAGTGGGGCTGGATAAAAGTACAACGTGTCTAGTGGGGCTGGATTAAAGAACAACGTGTCTAGCAGAGCTGGATAAAAGTACAACTGGTATAATGGGGCTGGATAAAAGTACAACTGGTCTAGTGGGGCTGGATAAAAGTACAACTGGTGTAGTGGAGTTGGATAAGATTACAACTGGACTAGTGGGGCTTGATTGAAGTACAACTGGTCTAGCAGAACTGGATAAAAGTACAACTTGTCTAGTGGGGCTGAATAAAAGTACAACTGGTCTAGTGGGGCTGGATAAAAGTACAACTGGTCTAGTGGGGCTGGATAAAAGTACAACTGTTCTAGTGATGCTGGATAAAAGTACAACTGGTGCAGTGGAGCTGAATAAAAGTACAACTGGTGCAGTGGAGCTGGATAAAAGTACAACTGGTCTAGTGGAGCTGGATAAAAGTACAACTGGTGCAGTGGGGCTGGATAAAAGTACAACATGTCTAGTGGGGCTGGATAAAAGTACAACTGGTGCAGTGGAGCTGGTAAAAGGACAACTGGTGCAGTGGGGCTGGATTAAAGGACAACTGGTCTAGTGGGGCTGGATTAGGGCTGGATAAAAGTACAACTGATGCAGTGGGGCTGGATCAAAGTACAACATGTCTAGCAGAGCTGGATAAAAGTACAACTGGTCTAGTGGAGCTGGCTAAAAGTACAACTGGTGCAGTGGGGCAGGATAAAAGTACAACATGTCTAGCGGGGCTGGATAAAAGTACAACTTGTTTCGTGGGGCTGGATTAAAGTACAACTTGTGCAGTGGGGCTGGTTTAAAGTACAACTTGTATAGTGTGGCTGGATAAAAGTACAACTTGTTTTGTGGGGCTGGATTAGAGTACAACTTGTCTAGTGGGGCTGAATAAAAGTACAACTGGTCTAGTGGAGCTGGCTAAAAGTACAACTGGTGCAGTGGATCTGGATAAAAGTACAACTGGTGCAGTGCGGCTGGATCAAAGTACAACGTGTCTAGCGGAACTGGATAAAAGTACAACTGGTCTAGGGGCTGGATAAAAGTACAACTGTTCTAGTGATGCTGGATAAAAGTACAACTAGTGCAGTGGAGCTGGATAAAAGTACACCTGGTCTGTGGGGCTGGATAAAAGTACAACTGTTCTAGTGATGCTGGATAAAAGTACAACTAGTGCAGTGGAGCTGAATAAAAGTACAACTGGTACAGTGGAGCTGGATAAAAGTACACCTGGTCTGTGGGGCTGGATAAAAGTACAACTGTTCTAGTGATGCTGGATAAAAGTACAACTAGTGCAGTGGAGCTGAATAAAAGTACAACTGGTGCAGTGGAGCTGAATAAACGTACAACTGGTGCAGTGGAGCTGAATAAACGTACAACTGGTGCAGTGGAGCTGCATAAAAGTACAACTGGTGCAGTGCGGCTGGATCAAAGTACAACGTGTCTAGCAGAACTGGATAAAAGTACAACTGGTCTAGTGGCGCTGGATAAAAGTACAACTGGTCTAGTGGCGCTGGATAAAAGTACAACTGGTGTAGTGGAGCTGGATCAAAGTACAACTGGTCTAGTGGGGCTAGATAAAAGTACAACTTGTTTAGTGGTGCGGGATTAAAACAACTTGTCTAGTGGGGCTGGAAAAAAGTACAACTTGTTTAGTGGGGCTAGTGGAGCTGGATAAAAGTACACCTGGTCTAGTGGGGCTGGATAAAAGTACATCTGGTGCAGTGGAGCTGGATAAAAGTACACCTGGTCTGTGGGGCTGGATAAAAGTACAACTTGTTTCGTGGGGCTGGATTAAAGTACAACTTGTCTAGTGTTGCTGGATAAAAGTACAACTTGTGCAGTGGGGCTGGTTTAAAGTACAACTTGTATAGTGTGGCTGGATAAAAGTACAACTTGTTTCGTGGGGCTGGATTAAAGTACAACTTGTCTAGTGTGGCTGGATAAAAGTACAACTTGTATAGTGGGGCTGGATTAAAGTACAACTTGTGCAGTGGGGCTGGATTAAAGTACAACTGGTCTAGTGGGGCTGGATTAAAGTACAACTGGTCTAGTGGACTGGATAAAAGTACAAATGGTCTAGTGGAGCTGGATAAAAGTACAACTGGTCTAGTGGGGCTTGATTGATAGACAACTGGTTCATTTGGGATCGAGAGAGAAGAACAACTGGTTTAAGGGGGGCAGGAGAGAAACAAGTTGTTAATTTTGGCTGCAAAATTATTAAGTGGGGCTTGATAGAGAGACAATTGGTATGAGGGACAACTGGTTTAGGGGCAAGAGAGAGGGACAACTGGTATAGCAAGGCGGAAGAGCGAGACAACTTGTCTAGTTGGGTTGGATAGAGGGACAACTATTCTAGTTGGTTAGGAAAGAGGGACAAATGGTTCAGTGAAAATTGAGAGATGGACAACTGGTTTAGTTGTGGTTGAGAGATGGACTGCTGATTTTAGAGGAAAGGAATTGAAGGACGAATGATTTAGAGGAAAGGGAGAGAGACAGCTGGTTTAGAAGGTTGGTGAGAGGGACCCAGCTGGTTGAGAGGAAAGGGAAATATGGACAACTGATTTAGAGGGAAGAGAGAGAGAGGGACAACTGATTTAGAGGGAAGGGAGAGAGGGACAACTGATTTAGAAGGAAGGAAGAGATGGACAACTGATTTAGAGGGAAGGGAGAGAGGGACAACTGATTTAGAAGGAAGGAAGAGATGGACAACTGATTTAGAGCGAAGGGAGAGATGGACAACTGATTTAGAGGGAAGGGAGAGATAGACAACTGATTTAGAGGGAAGGGGGGGGGGACAACTGAATTAGAATTAGAAGGAAGGGAGAGAGGGACTGCTGATTTAGGGTGAGGGAGAGAGAGAGGGACAACTGGTTTATTTGTCCTGGAGAGAGTGAGCTGGTTTAGAGGGAAGGGAGAGATGGACTGCTGGTTAAGTGTGGAGGGAGAGAGGAACAGGTGGTTTGGGGGGGGGGAGAGATGGACAGCTGGTTTAGGGGAATGGGAGAGATGGACTTCTGGTTTAGTAGAAGGGAGAGCTGGACTGCTGGTTTAGGGAGAGTGAGAGATGGACTGCTGGTTTAGGGGGAGGGAGAGATGGACAGCTGGTTTAGGGGGAGGGAGAGGGGGACAACTGGTTTAGTGGAATGGGAGAGATGGACTGCTGGTTTAGTAGGAGGGAGAGATGGACTGCTGGTTAAGGGGGAGGGAGAGATGGACTGCTGGTTTAGTAGGAGGGAGAGATGGACTGCTGGTTTAGGGGGAGGGAGAGATGGACTGCTGGTTTAGTGGGAGGGAGAGATGGACAGCTGGTTAAGGGGGAGGGAGAGGGGGACAACTGGTTTCGTGGAATGGGAGAGATGGACTGCTGGTTTAGTAGGAGGGAGATATGGACTGCTGGTTTAGGGGGAGGGAGAAATGGACTGCTGGTTTAGGGAGAGGGAGAGATGGACTGCTGGTTTAGGAGGAGGGAGAAATCGACTGCTGGTTTAGAGGGAGGGAGAGATGGACTGCTGGTTTAGTAGGAGGGAGATATGGACTGCTGGTTTAGAGAGAGGGAGAGATGGACGGCTGGTTTAGGGGGAGGGAGAGATGGACAGTGGGTTTAGGGGGAGGGAGAGAAGGACTGGTGGTTTAGGGGGAGGGAGAGAGGGACAGTTTGTTTAGGGGAGGGAGAGAGGGACAGTTGGGTTAGGGGGAGGGAGAGAAGGACAGTTGGTTTAGGGGGAGGGAGAGAAGGACTGGTGGTTTAGGGGGAGGGAGAGAGGGACAGTTTGTTTAGGGGAGGGAGAGAGGGACAGTTGGTATAGGAGGAGGGAGAAAGGGACAGATGGTTAAGGGGGAGGGAGAGAAGGACAGTTGGTTTAGGGGGAGGGAGAGAATGATAGTTGGTTGAGGGGGAGGAAGTGAGGGACAGTTGGTTTAGGGGGAGGGAGAGAAGGACTGTTGGTTTAGGGGGAGGGGGAGAGGGACAGATGGTTAAGGGGGAGGGAGAGAAGGACAGTTGGTTTAGGGGGAGGGAGAGAGGGACTGTTGGTTTGGGGGGAGGGAGAGAGGGACAGATGGTTAGGGGGGAGGGAGAGAGGGACAGTTGGTTTTGGGGGAGTGAGAGAGGGACAGCTGGTTTAGGGAGAGGGAGAGAGGGACAGTTCGTTTAGGGAGAGGGAGAGAGGGACAGTTCGTTTAGGGAGAGGGAGAGAGGGACAGTTCGTTTAGGGAGAGGGAGAGAGGGACAGTTGGTTTTGGGGGAGTGAGAGAGGGACAGCTGGTTTAGGGAGAGGGAGAGAGGGACAGTTGGTTTAGGGGAGGGAGAGAGGGACAGTTGGTATAGGAGGAGGGAGAAAGGGACAGATGGTTAAGGGGGAGGGAGAGAAGGACAGTTGGTTTAGGGAGAGGGAGAGAGGGACAGTTGGTTTAGGGGAGGGAGAGAGGGACAGTTGGTTTAGGGGGATGGAGAGAGGGACTGTTGGTTTAGGAGGAGGGAGAGAGGGAGAGCTGGTTTAGGGGGAGGGAGAGAGGGACAGTTTGTTTAGGGGAGGGAGGGAGGGACAGTTGGTTTAGGGGGAGGGAGAGAGGGACTGTTGGTTTGGGGGGAGGGAGAGAGGGACAGATGGTTAGGGGGGAGGGAGAGAGGGACAGTTGGTTTAGGGGGATGGAGAGAGGGACAGTTGGTTTAGGAGGAGGGAGAGAGGGAGAGCTGGTTTAGGGGGAGGGAGAGAGGGACAGTTTGTTTAGGGGAGGGGGAGAGGGACAGTTGGTTTAGGGGGAGGGAGAGAAGGACTGTTGGTTTAGGGGGAGGGAGAGAGGGACAGATGGTTTAGGGGGAGGGAGAGAGGGACAGTTGGTTTAGGGGGAGGGAGAGAAGGACAGTTGGTTTAGGGAGAGGGAGTGAGAGACAGTCGGTTTAGAGGGAGGGATAGAGAGACAGCTGGTTTAGGGGGAGAGTGGAACATGCACTAATTGAAGATCGCTGGTCTTTCAACTTTGAGAAAAACATGTTATTTTTCTCTACACAGTGTGAAATCATGTCAGTAACTGAGGTACATAATGTCAGCTACAAGAATACATCTTCTCAGTTTTACTATTTGTGGCTATATATGTCTAGCATACGTATCTCCCTCACTAAAGAGTTCTACAATCATAAACCTGTAAATTACTTTTATAAAAA
This sequence comes from Mizuhopecten yessoensis, assembly GCF_002113885.1. Lineage (NCBI taxonomy): Eukaryota > Metazoa > Mollusca > Bivalvia > Pectinida > Pectinidae > Mizuhopecten > Mizuhopecten yessoensis. Next base: position 196,714 of record NW_018405777.1, read on the forward strand.
GTGAATTAGATTTAATTGTTGAAGCGATGACAAATGTAATGGATCTATTGATAAAACTCAAGTTATTCTAACTGTTTATGACTAATGCTAATTAAAAGCTTGCCCCTTGGGTAGGGACAGACCCCTACATGGATGAATGAATTATTTTCCTAATTATATTTCAAGCAATGCAAGGGTATATGAAGATACAGGTGAATTTGTGCAATTCTACAATTAACGGTGAACGAGACAGACGCTTTTTCTAAAAATTTGTTGATTCCTCACACATTTTCACAGCAAGCCAAGCAAGTTAAGACATTGCAGTGGGTTTCTCAAAGTTGGCTTAAAGTAATGACACAAAATGGCTATTGGTCCCTGTCCTAAAGCTGAGGCAAGACCCTGTCTTCATGCCGAGCAATTGTATACTGTTCAGCACTTTAAATTCGCAGGGTCAATATTTTGGGGTTTCGTATTCAATACATATTCGCGGGGGATAAATTTTACTGTGCACTCGAATCCCATGTGTCGTAATCAATTAATCACCTACTTTGTACACATAAATATGTTGTTGCCACTTATATGTAAGTGTTGTTTTTACATGGACTGCCCAGTTGTCCAGTGATAATCTGATTTCAGTTCATTTAAGCTTGCATAACATCGTAAGTATTTTCAACATGTTGCGATAAGGTCAGTAAAAATGGTTTACATTTTTGATAATTTTGCTGGTGTTTAGAATTCGCAGAAATTAGTCAAAGCGTGAATATACAATATGAGGTTATAGATTAGGGATCTCAACCGTTTCCAAGTAACAAACCAGTTTCCCTATTGGACCCCACCCTAGGGTGAGAACAGACCCCAGAGTAAATTTTGGTAGCATGATTATATTGTCTTATGATATCAAGTATTGGTAAAATGTGGAAATAAAGACTGTTTTTAAGCTGTGATCCAATTTCTCAAATTAGGCCCAGCCTGTCTGCCCCACAGGGGATCACACTCTCCATGTATACAAAGTTGAGTTCCTTTAGCCCAATGCTGTTCTAGAACAAGTTTGGGTCAAAATTCCTCTGTTTTGATAGGAAAAAGACTTACCTAGAGTATTAGATTAATCTCCATTTTCTGTATTTGACCCTGCCTCTCTGCCCCAAAGATGGGAGCAGGGATGTTTTCACAAAATTTCGTGACAATGCCTTTATTTGTACACAGGGAGAAGGATTTTAAAGATTCGTCTGTTTTCCCAATATTGTGCCCTGCTACTCTGCACCAGGATGGGCCACACCCACTATTTATACAAAATTGAGTCCCCTTTGCCCAACAGTACTGCAGATCCACAGAGCTCTTTGTGAGTTGTAGCATTCTAAATGAAAACATTGGTTGATGGACATTGCACCATGGCATTAGCTAATAATAGTCCAGGTAAACCTATAAGGGAGGTAACTCTTAAATATATATCGTTCACCTAGATATTTAAGCAATCACTACAAAATATTCTCATTAAATACACTTCCAGGTAATATCGAAAATATTCCAAATATTGGCAATGTCTCTCAAAAACATTCTGCCCTTATAGGTTCCTTCCCTCTATACCCATATGTGTGTGAGTGTGAGGATGTGTGTGTGGTTGTTTTTTTTTTTGGGGGGGGGGGGGGCACAACCAATCGTTTATACAACATTGAATCCCTATCATATGCATGGAAGAAGGATTTTTGAGATTTATCCCTAATCCTTTTATTGAGGCTGCACCTCCTCTCCCATATATACAAAATGGATTCCTTTTAGCCCCCAGCAGGGAGCCACATCCTTTATATACAATATTGATACATGTTGGGCAAATAATGCTCTCAATCCTATTTTGTTTGAACATCTTCTTCTCCAAAACACACTCTGTATGTATAATTCACAACCATGTGGTTTATTGAACAAGAAAACATGTTTTAATCTTCTTACCCATCGTCTTGGTTGACCTTTGACCCAGGTCACTGATCAAAGTTGACCTTCGAACTCAACAAAATATATTAGTAATTAGATTTGCATTGCTATAACATTGCCAAATTTCGTGGCTCAAGGCCCTATGGTTCTTTACAGCTGTTTGTAGTTTTTAACATATTTGAATCTTGTGACTATCACAGGTAACAAATGACCCCATATTGAACCTGGACCTTACAAAACTATTTACATGTTCAATCCCATGTTGACATTGACCCTGGCCAGCACTTGAAGTTTGCCTTTTATCTCTGTATAATATGAAAAGTTGTGCACCGCTGATCTACATAATATCATCATGTACATGTACATGTATTACAGCTTTTTACCCCAGCTACAGTTCCTTTGATAATGTTTAAACTCAACATAATCAACCCCTGTGACCTTGAAAGTAGGACAAGGTCATTTATATGAGAGAACTTAACAGAACTCGATCCAAGGTACTTGCTGACAGATAATCAGGATTCAGTTTTTAGTTTTCAAGAAAATGTATCTCATAGAAAAAAAATTGATGATGACACTGATGACAAATGCTTCTCAGAACAATGAAGTTTGCGCCAGGTGAGCTATAGGTCATATGAAAATGTTCTCGGTTACGTAGTTTGATAAAGGTGAACAGGTGAATGACGTAGATAAATAAATGTGTCCGCCAATGACATTAAGGATTGCTATAAACAAGATTGACCTGTTATAAACATCGTAATGATTACACTTTCTTTTTTTTTCTTTGTGTGTTTATAACATGTCTATATCTATAGCTATTTTTAAACGACACTGAACGATATTTGGGAAACACAATATCGAAAGTTGTCAAATCCGTTTGATCATATCTATGCCTGCCCAAAAGAAGTTTTATACTTTCCTTCCTCCACGGATGCTAGTTTTATACTTTAGGCTAAATCCCTTCCACCTGTATTAAGGATCCTCGTTTTACTGTCAGAAACGGTGACTAATTGTTGGAAACTGTTTTTTTCCAGCATAACTATACCTTTGATAAATATTTTTTGAAAAGAAAACCATGCCTTCATTACAGGACTTTTATAAGAAATATAATCAAGATGAAATGTTCTGAGCGTAAACACAATCACTGTTGGGGCTAGACCAGATTCGAACCTTGGACTTCTGACAGCTGAGTTATTGCTCTTCCCAATTGAGCTATCTGGTTGACAAAGTGCCCTGGCCCGATTGTTCTACAATTATATCTAAATGGAAGTTAAGGGGAGATCACCTGTTTCTTTTGATACATGAAACTGACATATAGGTAACTTCAGACCAAATTTGGTAACTAGAACACAAGACTGTTTAACATCACTTGAACAGTTCTTAAGATATTGTTGTTTGAAATTTGAAATTTGAATTGTAAAGCTTTTAACCCACGTTGACCTTTGACCCCCCCCCCCCCCCCCCACCACTAGCACTTAAAGTTGACCTTTGACCTCATTACTGTATTTCAGAAAAAAGATCACACAGCTGGTCTACATAACATACCCAAGTATTATGACTGTAGTCCAAATGGTTCCTAGGATATTTTTTTGAGGTTTTTAACATATTTGACCCATGTGACCTCGAAAGTAGGTCAAGGTCATTTTAATGAAAGGCAGGTGTGACCATGTGTTATCCCCTGCGGCACCCAGAATAACCTTAGATGTATCTAAAACTCTTCAGATAAATTTCTTATTTTTTTTAAAATTGAACTTTATGGCCATGAAACTTTCAAGCCATGCTATAAAGTTCAAAGTATTATTGTGTGCTGTATGGGTTTTATAAATATAAATATACAGATAAATATAGGGCTAACTAATACCCCCACATTTTGGCTGCTTGTTGCCCCTGTAGGGGCTAAGTAAACAAGGAAAAAATATAGAGAAAGATCAAGGGTCATGAATAAGTCTAGCCTCAGATGTCGTATCGACAGACCGATGGAAAAGACAAATACCACTACTGTGACCTTTGACTCAATGACCTCAGAATTTTGTCACTATGTAGCTTGCATCAATTCTACATTTACTTCAAGGTATGTGTATACAAAATACCTACCATTTCTGCCATAATTAGCCATATCAGTAACATAATGCATCCGTGACCTTTGACTTTGGAAGTTTGTCATAAAATAGCCTGCATAATTGGCTACGATACTCTTATGCATGTGTGTAAAAATACCTACTGTTTCCGAGATTATTAACCATTTCGTTAACATAATTCATTCGTGACCTAACAACCTCAGAAGCAGTCAGAAGAGTAGATTGCATTAAGGCCTACAATATTTTAAAGTATATGTGTATACAAAACACCTTCTGTTTCTGAGATATTTACCCATTTCAGTAACGTAATTCATTTGTGAACTTCTAGTATTACCATACCAAATTTGGAAGAAATTGAATAAAAAAGTTCTGGTGTTTTCTATACAATGTCATGGTCTTGAGAAGGTTTATGAAGTTCGTGCAAAGGGGGAGATAACCCAATTAAAAGTACTTCGCACACATCTCCAAGCTGCAAGGATTATTATCAACAAATTTCGGTGAAATCCATCCAGAAGTTTAGGAGGAGTACACGGTCCTACATTGCGTCCACATACGGACAGAAAACCTGATTCCAGTATACCCCACCTAGCTTCATTGCGGGGGTGGGGTATACCAATTCGAGAGCTGGTGTAGATAAATCATACCACTTCAGAAAATGTGTCCCCAAATGACATTAAGGATTGCTATAAACCAGATTGACATGTTAAACATCGTAATGATTACACTTTCTTATTTTTTCCTCACTATGTGTTTATAAATTATAACATGTCATGCTCATTTGTAACGACACTGAATGTTAATTTTATGAAGTGGGTCAAATCAGTTTGATCATAATTATCTGCACGTGTCCACAAGAAGTTTCATAATTTACCGTACATCCAATTACTATGCATGTAATGTTGTTTAATGTTGTTTGATAAAGTCGCTGTTATGATAAATTTCGCCCTCGTTACGGGGAGCGAAAATAGGCGAAAATTTAACTGCAGCGTACATTTCTGTTTGTGGATATCTCCTATCTAAAAATCTGTAATCCAGTATTCCAATTAAATTTGGTCTATATCCAAAACCACAGAACCCCAAAACCACAGCCAACAATTCATGTTGAACCGTATAAAGTGAATCTCCTGTTTGTGACATTTAGACTAAAAGAACAACAAGAATGAGACAATTTAAGTAGATAAAAATTTATTACACTCAATATGATTTGACACAAGTCCCTTTTACAGTTGTTTGGAGGGATGTAGATTAGTGTATGTGAATAAATAATACAACGTTGTAAAACAATATTGGCAGGCTGACAAACACTGCTTGGATACCAACGCATATATAGTCGAATCAGCAGCCTGGCACGACACCACACGACAACACACAGATATTTCATAGGTTAACCTCTTATTTTTCTTTATAATAATTTGATATTTATCTATAATAAATTTATTTGAAAATATTTCTCTCCATAATCACCTACCCGCTTATTTATATCTATCTCCCAGGATGCATCATCTACATATCACAGGCATGTTTCGGCCACAGGGGCATGGCACAGATCGTGCGACACACACAAACTGTTGGGATCTGTGCCATGCCCGTGGTTTTGGCATCACAAATGCTCTGTTTAGCAAACTAAAGCCATCTTTGTTTTAAAACTACAAATCATCTTAAATCTTAATATTTGATAGACCTTATGCTCCAGCCAGAATGAGTCGCTAGTTATTGGGACATAAAAAAAAATCTTACCCCGGTACTCTAATCATAACTCTATTGATATTATTGCACTCATGATTATTTTCTAGATTGAATGAGTTGATGATAGGTGATTTCTATTTTATCAACAATCCCAGATTGCACGTCTTTTCCTCTAAAGAGATAAGGGAGAACAATTTCGCTCACAAATATCGATATCTGGTTAAGAACGTCTTAAAGGCGAGATGATTTATAAAGGTTTGAATGATCAGAGCTTTGGTGGACAGAAATATGTCTTCTTCTTTTAACACGGACAATCAAATTTCATCAAATTCGTGAAAAATAGATTTTTTCCTGTTTGTTTTTCCACCACTTACAACACAATAAATGGACACTATTTACTATTGGTATAAGCTATATTGAAATAAAAGCTATATAAATATCAATTTATATATAGTTTTAACTTTTTAGTACATGTCTATGATCATTACCGGTTAATCTCAGCTGTCGGAGATACACTGGTAACATCATATCGCCCCTTGACCGAGATAAATCGATACTGACCATCAGTATGTAGTCATCATGTTAATTATTTTCACATCAACACCATTGTATTTCTATATTTCTCATAATTCAGCTATGAAGCAGAGGCATATCTATATGCAGATGTACTATACACTAGCGAACTCCCTGTTACAATAACAAACCTGACAATACCGCTCCATACCTGTATTACCAGAGAGGTAGTAAACTATTCTCTTCCTTACAATAAGCCTGACAGCGATTTACAACAACCCAATTTTTCAAAAAAAAATTCAGACGTCATCTTCAAAACATTTCCATAGAGGTACTTTTACAATATTTTGTACTAGTAAGCCAGTTTATATTTACAATATCAACTATCTATTTCTATTATAATCTACTGTACACATTACAACACTGGACTGGTAATATCCTATCTCACCCACTTAATGAAGCAGATCTGCGGTATTTTATAGGAAACTCTATTAGAAATAAATTAAAATAACTTAATCAATGCATAACAAAAGAAAACGTTTGTTCCCCAATCACATCTCTCCAGTTAAGTATTCATATATATTTATATTCAGATAGAAAGAATAGATGGAAAGACAGTTTTAGGATAAAGAAAAAGAAATTAGAATGTTAACGGAAGAAATGTGATTGAGAAATAACCTATAAGAACAAAATAAAAGAATGAAGCCTAAAATTGACATATTCAGGCTAAAGCTTTCAAGATTTTAAACATTAATAAAATAATGCATAAAAAAATAAAACAATAAAATCCCTGAAAGTATTTCTCTATTTCAGTGTTAAAACAACAGTGCCATGATTCATAGAATAATTAAAACAGGCTCATTTATACTATGAAACAAACTCTGAATTTTGTCATTTGTGAGTTGTCTGCCCTTTGCACAATATGTCAGAACAAGTTGACTGTGTATACTATAAATAGACTCTGTATTTGCTATACAGTATGTATACAGTGCGTCCCGTAGGCCTCTCTCCCACAGGTAATGGCACCCGTTATAGCTCACGTACACACGCACACAAATCTTGTACAACAGCAGACTGACTTCTCACTTTACATTTCTCACTTCAAACCTCTTACTACACATAACAGCTATCAGCACACATGATACATTCTATTACAATCATTTTCATCAAAGATCTCTCGCACACCACTTTAAATGAACATACTCTCCAGTCATTTAGGATATTATCTTACAAAATTTCAATTTCAATACTAACATAGATATCATATTTTAACCACTTGATCAGAATTTCAGAAATATTTAAATGTCAAATACAAAATATATTTCAACCTGCTAATACTTGTGCTGCTTTTTGCCCAATTAGATCGTTTCTCAAAATAATCTAAATATGAAAATATGCAAAAATTCACACCAGAAGGTTGAAAATGATAATAACGTTTACACATATCGGAGTGCTTAACCCAAAACAGATATACATGTCTCCATATGGGTACAACAAAACAGCAGAAACAGCAAATTTTGCTAAAGGTAAGTTGGTTCAACCATTTTGCATTAAGTGAACACTCACACACACACACAAGAACTTGCCACTACAACACGGCCCATCCACCCACACATAACTAACACTACAGCACTATCGGATTAGACAAACACACTGCCTGGGGAGCCGACAGAAATAAATAGATATAATGCTTTGATAATATTTTACTTGCTACATCTATGTACACCACATACATTCTGTACAAGGCTTGGAATGAGGTGTATTCACAGGGGTTAACGGGTGGGAACAGATTGCCTACCAGACTGATCTACTGGTTTTATAAATGAAAAAAACCCATTCCTCTATTAGAAGATCTCGTGGAGCTCAATGACGAAATCATGGCTGATTTGACACTAAGAAGTGTCGAAACTAAGGATATCAGTTTCAATTATTTAAAAATTTCAAAAATCTTTTCAGAATATTTTTCCAATTATGAAACCAAGTGATTCTAACTGGAGTTACTGTTCCATATACACACAGGGCTTGGTAAAACGAACACAATACACAGCAACACATATGTACACACACGCACACACATACAATCTCGAATCATTTCCAACAGTCAATAGTTAACAGCACTGAGACTGTCTTCATTTGTAGCAAAGTACTAATAGTCTTTTGTTGTATAAGTTGTAGCTTTTTCAGGTTTTTTGTTTTCTTATAAACAACCTTAAATTTTCAAAAAACAAACAAACAAAAACAACTTAAAACAAGGTACAAAAAGGAAGAGAAATAAAACAGAGCAAGAGACAGTTGTAGGAGTAAGATATGGGATAGAGACAATGTAAGATGTTATCAGGCGAGATAACGGGCCAAACGGCTTCAGCACATTCTAGCATCCTCATCCTGTCGCCAAGCCTCACGTAAAGTGAACAGCACAAACAGTTCTGTTGACACTGCGAGATCACTCTCGATTGTTTGTATAGGACGGTTACCACTGGAGTAATTTGTCAATAAAAAGCGTAACCCACAGAAACACTGGACACCATTGATGCTAAATGTTCCATCATTACAATGACACGGTGGTCGGCTAGGCGGGTCCCGGGGCCCTGGGGTACACTAAAGCTGCCTAATTCACAAGGTCTACAGGAAACCCACTCAGAACTTGAGAGGTCTGAATCCTGTCCTACCAGCCTTTTCTCCTGCCCACGACTTGGACTTGGCCCGGAAATGTCTGTAGTCGGTTGTGTGGTCCTTGTGTAGCATGGGTTTGTAGCTTCGTGGCTCACAGTGATCCTACAACCCAACAATAAAACACTTATACATATATCTAACGATAGCCTTCCTGTCAAAGACCTTCATGTTTAGGAGCAATTTTTAAATTTTTGATATATTATGAACATTTACAAAATAGAAAAAATATTTGTTGATTATTTTGTTTTCAGAATGCAAGTATTTATCTGTTTTCTTTGATAATCATTGCTAAAATATGATGTTCTTTATTAGTACTTTTTACGATAAAAATATGAAGAAAACATTATATACAAGAACATAAATTTTGTGATGACTGATCCTGTAGAAAGCTACAAATACTTAAAACTTAACTGATATAAAAACACATTGTTTCCAATGACTTGTAGGAAGATGTGAAGAGACGTCTGTTTTTAGTGTATGTCTTACCTTGCAGTCCTGGTAAAAAAGCTTGTATCCTCCCTCGAGGAGGTACAGCTCTGGGTAGTGGAGGGCGGGGTAGCACTCTTTGTTTACATCTCGATCCATCTTCCTGAGGAAACGTAATCTACAACAAACAAAACACAGTCAGACACTGTACACCTACTTTGTGTGATGCAGGTAAACTTTTTAAACTCCACCAACATATCTTAAATTGTTTATAATTTCACTGAAAACTTTCACTTATTTGACCTAGATGTGAGAGTCACATCGCCCTATTTACAGTAAACTGCACACCTTCGGTGGGTGAAACATGTATGTCTCATGTTTCGTCAGATATCTTTTACAGTTTAAAATGTACAGCCTTTATCAGCCAAAGCAGATACACCATGTCTCCCTACATATTTATCACAGGACCTTTTAACCAGTAAAACTAAAACACTGTCAGGTCGGCAAGGCCCCCGATCCCCATCTATTTTTAGCAACAGTGTCTGTGACACTGACCTTAGAACATTTTTAAACTTCTATTACACATCTACATTTGACAGTGTATCAACATGTCAAATTTCAGAAAGATTGTTTATTTAATTTCTGAGAAACTCTCCGGAAACAAAGTGTGGACAGACAGATGACACTGTGATTACTATGGGGCACCCACACCTTAGATGTGGGTCTGTAACTGTAACCATTGTTTGAGAGAACATATACTTACAAGGATGGACCTCTCTCTGAGGAGAACTCGCAGTGGAAGATGAGCACGACACGTTTGTTGGAGTCCGATGTGATGGGCTTTTTGATGAACTCTTCAATGATTCCCTCCTTTGTGTAAATGTTCTTTGCGTCCTGAAAAAACAAAACCATCATGAATAAATTGACATAAACATTGAATTAGCCTGCATTATGATAGCCTGAATGTGGGGTAATAAGGAACTCCCTGAAGTTCTCATGCTATATAGGGGGAAGTTATACCCTTTTCTCCTGTTTTCTCTCTGGAGAAAAAGTTTCTGAAGTGCTTTTTGTTATAAAGCATCTATCAAGAAAATGAACTTTTTATGTTATTTTCAAGTTGTTTTTTTTTGTTTTTTTTTATCAAATTAGAAAGGTAAATGTTTAAATCTCTGGGTTCAAATTTCCGGGCCCAAAAAGACCGGCATGACAAATCATGAACTTATATAAATAAGGAAAACTCACAGAAATTATCTTTCAAGAAGTTTATACTGATTATATATATATTATGAAATTTCTTGCAGCAAAATCTGAACATTTTAAATGTGGTTGCTATCTGACTGTATGGTATTTCTGTCATGAATACATTTACTGGATGATTTTAACATCAAATTTGCATTTTGGTATATTTTCTTCAATGCGGATTAGCTTGTATTTAAGGATATAAAAGTGTCACAACATTGATAGGTCATAGGTCGTGGCTTAACGGTCCAGAACAGCCAGAGCCACATGCAGACTGCCATTCTGCATAACAATATCGTGACCTTCAATGAACTTGTAAAGGTAACGAGTCAGCAACAATATATTTCTTTAGCTCGAACTCACCTTAATGTGACCTCCGTCAAACTCGTAGGGGTACCGACAGTCGATAACGATGTACTTTTCCAGGTCTTGGTCATAATCATTATTTAGTACACCCACCATCTGTAAAGAAAGATAAAAAAAGAGATGAGTTTTAACCTTTACAGAGCAAAAATACAATACTTTGCAAAGATTTTTTTTTTTTTTTTTTTACTTTGTGAATCTGTAATAATTTCTGCAATATGTTTATGGCACCTTAAAATTTTCAGAATTTAAATCGCAACAAACACAAGTTATTTTGTGTATTCTGACTATTTCTTTCTTTCAAAATAACCAAAATGTATGAATCACATGCTGAAGGCTTTGGAAATATCTACTAAGCTGTGATAATTAGTAACAGGAAGCTTCATTACCATGAAGTTACACTCCCCATGTTGTGATAATCAGCGACAGGTCAGAGAAATTTTGATAAGGGTTACGACGAACCAATACACTACCGTACTAATTTTTTTTTGTATTAATATTTCTTGAGTATGTTTTTATAAAAATAATATGGAAGTAAACAACAAAATCTATATACATATATCTCCATGTTTACTACTTAGCTTGCTGTTAATAAAAAATAAAGTATTTATAAATCAGATGCAATAAAATATTAATAAGTTACCTCCACACATTTCTGATATCTCTATCAGAGTTACTGTCCTTCGTTTAGAACAAGATTGTCAACGAATTTGTGAAGGAAATTGTTGTGTGTTACTTCAACTAAGCCTTCATCTTTCCTAAGTATTTTTTTTACAAAGTCTCATAAGAATCAAGTTATTATTGTTAATGACAGTTGATCACACTTGTACCATCCTTTATGTTATTATCAGTAGTAGCTGATCACAGCTGTACCATCCTTTATGTTATTATCAGTAGTAGCTGATCACAGCTCTACCATCCTTTATGTTATTATCAGTAGTAGCTGATCACACCTGTACCATCCTTTATGTTATTATCAGTAGTAGCTGATCACAGCTCTACCATCCTTTATGTTATTATCAGTAGTAGCTGATCACAGCTCTACCATCCTTTATGTTATTATCAGTAGTAGCTGATCACAGCTGTACCATCCTTTATGTTATTTTCAGTAGCAGTTGATCACACTTACCGTCTCCGGTGCTATGCCTTTGAGATCTTGGTGTTTCCCAGAAATTGTTGGCAGGCAGTAAGGCTACAATAAGCAACAAGTTATTTAAAGCTACAGCAGATAACATTTAGCCCACAGATAACATTTAGTCCACAGATAACATTTGACTAATTAGCCCACAGATAACATTTGACTAATTAGCCCACAGATAATATTTGACTAATTAGACTGCAGATAATATTTGCTTAATTAGCCTAGCCCGCAGATAATATTTGCTTAATTAGCCTAGCCCGCAGATAATATTTGCTTAATTAGCCTAGCCCGCAGATAATATTTGCTTAATTAGCCTAGCCCGCAGATAATATTTGCTTAATTAGCCTAGCCCGCAGATAATATTTGCTTAATTAGCCTAGCCCGCAGATAATATTTGCTTAATTAGCCTAGCCCGCAGATAATATTTGCTTAATTAGCCTAGCCCGCAGATAATATTTGCTTAATTAGCCTAGCCCGCAGATAATATTTGCTTAATTAGCCTAGCCCGCAGATAATATTTGCTTAATTAGCCTAGCCCGCAGATAATATTTGACTAATTGACATTTAATTTATAAACTATATTTATTTTACAACAATTATACAACAATATATTTCAACCTATAGTAAACACTCTTGTTGGCCCGGGTGTTTAAATGTGGGAGGAAACTGAAGAACCCGCAGAAAACCCAAGTGGTCGGGCAGGTGACCCCATACTTTTCCACGACCGATCGGGGAATCAACCCCAGCTGCCTTGGTGAAAGGCAAGTGTGCTATGCACTGCACCACCCAACCACCTAATTAGACAATCTGTATGTGGACAAGAACATCAATGAAATCCTAGATTTTCCCCCCAATTTCATCCCAGTTTCCATTTCCCAAATTCCCTGATAAACCCCTGTAACCAGACTACACCTAGTTTGTCACACCTATGCGGAAGGGTGCTTCTTGTCACAGTTTCCTCTCAGAATATAGATTAGTCTTACATACATCCGTTACCTAAACTTTGTCACAGCATGCAGTTCCTTTCAACCCAGACAATGAACTTTCGATTAATGACTAGCCTACATGGATATCGACCCCCACACAGCTACAAGGACGATAACACCTACCTTAGAACAGTCACCGATGAGGTCGGGTTCAGTGGCAATCCTGTTCAGCGCCGATTTAATCACAGCTTCTGTTTCAGATTGGCAACGATAGAGTTTTGGCTTGGGTTGCGTCTGAAAAAAATAGGAAAACATTGATTAACTTCAAGTGAGGACAAATATTTTACATAACAATGTCACTTATATGGCACTAAAAAAGCCAAGATGATTACAACTCATCTGTAAGCGAAGTATTTATGACATTTCCAACCTAGATTTTTCTTACCAAGTGAGCAATCTGCAATTATCTTATCTTGTATGGAATAAAACTATTTATAAAACATATACTGTACACCGTGAGACTTGCCCCGTCAAATATTCACCCTTTGCAGAAAAAATCCATGTTCCCCTTGCATTCATTTCGCCTTTCGTATGTTATGTTGCAACTTATAATCGCTGTTATGCTTAATTTGTACTCATTGTTGAGGGCGAAAGTTACACTGCAGTATAAATTTCCCAGTGGTCAGTATATATGCCCACACTCCCACTTCGATGAGAAAGGAGTTACTCGCAAAGTCCAACCATAGTCAGAAGGCAGGAAATATAGGTCGCAGTGACCTACAATCGAGGTATTGCTGTAATACTGTCACAGTGACCTACAATCGAGGTATTGCTGTAATACTGTCACAGTGACCTTCAATCGAGGTATTGATGTAATACTGTCACAGTGACCTACAATCGAGGTATTGATGTAATACTCCTCAACATGTTATAACTTTGAGCAGTTTGAGGACACATGGACTAATGTCTTACCAGTGTGTCCGAGGGACAGAAACATAAAACACTTAATGATCAGATTTACTATTATGTGGGGAAAAACAACGAGAACATCAATCTATTCACAATTTTTGTTAAATGGTCACCAATTATATTTTTGAGAGATATAGTTATCGTATTCCAACTCTCACTTTTGTAAAATAATACAACTGTGCGTCATTTAGAGGTTATGCTATTTATGAGTTGTCAAATTGTATTTTGCCGAGATATTGGTGAACAGTTTCATTTTCTAATCCATTTCTTTTTCAATCACTGAAGAAAATAAATAAGAAAATGATTTTTTTTTTAAATAATCTCGATTGCGTTACACCGGAGTGTGCATATTTCGTGAAGCATACCTTGTGTGTTTCTTCCTCTAACACGGGAGAGCTGGTCGAGATGATGGATCGACGGCGCTTACTCTGTGTGGGTGTTGAGTCATCTGTTGGGGGTTCACGCTTGTTAGAGTTGAGTCGACTTCGTACATCATACGACTGGGATCTGTTCAGGAGTCTTCTGTTCGACCTCTTTATCTGAAACGGACAGAAAGGACAGCATTATAACACAGAAAAATATGGATTCTTCAAAATGTAACAAAATACCTCGTCAGCTTTCGACATATACTATGTAACAGTAAAACGAAAACCATTCTCAATTTATTATAATTTTTTCTATGTTTAAATATAAGATGTAATATATTTACCAAAATTGATTATCAAGAAACTAATTCAACATGGCTTATAATGACAGTATGTAAACCTTTCCTTCCCAATGTCGATAATGAAGTAGTTATTCCTACAGTCTATATTACAGAATGATGACAAGAGTAACACATTTAGCTTCCTTCAAACACTTTATATCTAGGAACGTATCAACCAAACTAAGCAAACTAAGCAGCCGTGTGATACGGAGTACAGCATCTTACAGAAGCTAAGCAGCTGTGGGATACCGAGTACAGCATCTTGCAGAAGCTAAGCAGCTGTGAGATACGGAGTACAGCATCTTGCATAAGCTTAGCAGCCGTGTGATAACGAGTACAGCACCTTACAGAAGCTAAGCAGCTGGGTTATACCGAGTACAGCATCTTGCAGAAGCTAAGCAGCTGTGAGATACGGAGTACAGCATCTTGCATAAGCTTAGCAGCCGTGTGATCCGGAGTACAGCATCTTACAGACGCTAAGCAGCTGTGTGATACCGAGTACAGCATGTTACAGAAGCTAAGCAGCCGTGTGATAACGAGTACAGCACCTTACAGAAGCTAAGCAGCTATGTGATACGGAGTACAGCAACTTACAGAAGCTAAGCAGCTATGTGATACGGAGTACAGCAACTTACAGAAGCTAAGCAGCGGTGTGATACGGAGTACACCATCTTACAGAAGCTTAGCAGCCGGGTGATACGGAGCACAGCATCTTGCAGAAGCTAAGCAGCTGTGTGATACGGAATACAGCATCTTACAGAAGCAAAGCAGCCGTGTGCTCCTGAGTATAGCATCTTAAAGAAGCTTAGCAGCCGTGTGATACGGAGTACGGCATCTTACAGAAGCTGAGCAGCCGTGTGATACTGAGTATAGTATCTTACAGAAGCTAAGAAGCTGTGTGATACGGAGTAAAGCATCTTACAGAAGCTAAGTAGCTGTGTGATACGGAGTAAAGCATCTTACAGAAGCTAAGCCGCTGTGTGATACGGAGTACAGCAACTTACAGAAGCTAAGCAGCCCCGTGATACGGAGTACAGCATCTTGCATAAGCTTAGCAGCCGTGTGAGAACGAGTACAGCATCTTACAGACGCTAAGCAGCTGTGTGATACCGAGTACAGCAGCTTACAGAAGCTAAGCAGCTATGTGATACCGAGTACAGCAGCTTACAGAAGCTAAGCAGCTATGTGATACCGAGTACAGCAGCTTACAGAAGCTAAGCAGCTATGTGATACGGAGTACAGCAACTTACAGAAGCTAAGCAGCTATGTGATACCGAGTACAGCATCTCACAGAAGCTAAGCAGCTGTGAGATACGGAGTACAGCATCTTGCATAAGCTTAGCAGCCGTGTGATATTGAGTATAGCATCTTACAGAAGCTTAGCAGCCGTGTGATACTGAGTATAGCATCTTACAGAAGCTAAGAAATGCCACAGAAACAGCAAATAACCAAAATTAGCTTCCGAGCTCGGAAAATCATAGTATGCAAAATATCAATAACTATAGCATGGCAAACTCTTTCAATTTTTTCTACTGTCTAATTTGCTACATTTGTTTGTTTAAATGCTACAGTGTAATAATTACCACAGGCGTCTCTTCCTCCTCCTCCAACTCCAACCGGCTCGCCAGGCGATCCTCGTTGACAACGGGAGCACTAAACAGGGATGCCATCGTGTCCGACACATCGGGATAATTATCATTGATCTGTAACAAGCAAAAGGATCAGGTTATGAATTTATCGATTCTTATTCATTATTTATTCTTTGATAAACTGACTTGAAGCCATATTGGGTTTTTCTTTCTTGTTCTTTAGAGCTTTAAGAAAAACTTAATATTAATTTTACTGCTAAGGATTGAAAATTGGCAACATTTTTTTTTTAACTTTTAATATATTTTAACTGAATTTATTGTGATGTCTTTGTAAATTTCCATTCTAAATGTCTGGTACAAATATAGAGTATGAGTATCATAAATCTAATATGAAGGGAAACGAATGACAGATTCTTTTTATCATATAAAACAAAGTAAACTCTATAATTGTGATCTGAAACTAATATTTTGCACTTGGCTGCCTCTGAAACGATAAATACTGCATCTGCTTCACAATGACGTGACATTACACACGTTACATAAACATAAGTTATGTGATGGCTTTATGACACTGCATAACACAGTGTTCATATGATAAATATATATATATCAGTGTTACTATTTTTTTCCTCATACACCTCTCCTACATACCTGAGCGATCTCACTGTCCATGCAGTCGAGGAAACCATCATCTACATCTTCATCGTCGTGACTGAGAAGGCGGTTAAACTTGAGGGGACTGTCAGACTCCTCCATGGGTCGAATGTTAGCACCAGAGAAATCCTACACAAGGGCAGACAACCATCAATAAAAATGCATACTCCGAAATACGGGAGAAATATTTTAGAGGGATGAAACATTATTTAGGAAACATTTAGATTGATGTGGTTGATATTTGGGGTACAAGGGTAGATAAAACAATACACACGGTTACTAACTGAGACCAGTCCTTAGATAAAACAAACTCTTAATGTTCAAGTTTACTTTCTGTGACAAATTGACATTTTTTTTCCAAGTTCTGATATTCATCTCTTAAGCATGAGTGGAAAATTACTTGCTTTGCAAAAAATATTTTTGATCTTACTTCCATTGCAGAAATTATTTTCTTATCAAAGAACAGGTCTTATGCAGAAATCCACACAAAGTAATACCAATATTTTGGTATGTCACACAATAATTACACTACACACATGATAAATTCCCACATTGTATGATGATAAAGAAATGAAACGATGATTTTCTAGTGATACATTAGACTATGAAATGATGAGATGATTCTAGGGTTGGAAAATTAAAGTGAGAAGTCACACAAATAAAAAGTGAAAAAGTACAAGAACGATGGACATTGTTGTCATGGTAATAAAGGGCAAAAGGGAGATAACTGCCAGGGAATAGTAGGCGACACCTCTTCTTGCAGAGCTAATAAGTAAGATCAGACTCTGTAATGGTAATATTCCACTTCTACTAGTACATACACACAACTACAAGGGGAGATAACTGAGAAGACTAGAATGTCACCCAATCCCCTGTAGCTTAGATGTGTTACAGACAAAACTCCATTTTGGGGAGAACTGCTGTTCTGACTTTTCTATAACATATATGCTAAGGAACTACAAAGGGAGACTACTGGCAGAGGAAAAGACTTCTACCTCTGTGTAGTGTAGATTTGTACCAGACAAGACTCCATTGAAGGGAGACAAGCTGTCCTTATCAAACGATTTACGTATTAAGTTGCAAATGTCAACAAGCTGTTGGTTATGAAGTAAATCTATATTTTGTGCCCTTGTGGCACATTTGGTAGGTTAACAAAGTAAGGTCGTACCAGGCCTGTAACGGGGACCGACTTAGATCGTGGTCGTGACGGAGAGTCGCTGTTACTGTCGGTCAGGTACTTGACGGGTGAGTATTTGTGGGGCGAACAAGTGTCTTCATTGATAATCTTCATCTTGTTACGTGGGGGTACGCCGATGGGGGCCGCGAACTGGAACTCATCCTGAGGGGTGACAAAAGGGTGCTCTTCTTTGTAAAACAGGCTCAACTTTCATAGAAACTTTTTATCTGATTTCCTTATGCATTCATCAACAAAATAATTTTATTTTAATTCCATCCTGATATTATAGAAACGTTGTTTTCTCTCGTCAAATATTTTAACTGATATATTTATATTTTGTTCCCCCCCCCCCCCCCCCCTTGAAAATTTGAAAAATATCCCATTAATGAAATTTTTCAAATGAGAAATCTATTTGCTGGTCTAGGTGCAAGGATAATGCAAATTACAGTAGTATGTATGCCACACTGTTATAAAATTAAGTAGAATCAAATATTTATTTGACTTTGATTTTGTTGATGAATACAATAATGGACTCTCAGACAACAGAATTACCCATCACCAAAGCATTGCTACACAAGCACCTGTCACCATAAATCCTGGTTTTATGTGGGAGTTACTTCCCTTGGCATGCTGTTGAAGATTTCCTAGTATATATATGTTATGTTAATATTAAAGGACAGGACACATCTTGGGCAAAACAGATTTTAATTTGTTATTATAACTATTGATATTGAAGAGAGTTAGTTTTAGATCGTGAACAGCAAGTTAATGGTAGAATACAAAAACTTGAAAACAAGGAATGTATTTAAAATATGAATATTGAAGAGAGTTAGTTGTAGATCATGAACAGCAAGTAAATTAAAGAATACAAAGACTTGCAAACAAGGGAATGATTTAAAAAGATAATGAAAGGATTGAATATGAAAAGAACAGCTAATTTAATATGCGAGTTCCACTATAGGGAAATGTGAGAAAAAGAAACTTCTTGACATCCTTAACAAGAAAAAAATATCTGTGACTTCAGAGTAAAACCATTACAAAATATATTGTACAATTGGAGATTTATCGACCAAAACATTTTTCCAACAGAAATTATTGAAATCAAATTTAAACATTGATTTCTGGAAAAATCCAAGAAAACTTTATATTAATTATGAAAATATTTATCAATTAACATTTCAGAAAACCTAACCAAATAATTTTCATTGGAAATTATTTTTATTGGCATCTGTGCTGATTTTTTTGTCATCATTATTTGAGAGGTTTGTATGATTTTCCATACTTCCCTAGAAATAAACATTTGTATCTGCCAAAAGTAATATGATCCAATTTAATTGTTAAGCTAAATTTTCCACTTATTTGCGATGTCAGAAGTTGCTTTTTTTAATGGAACTCATGGATGAACATGTATTTATCTGGCACATGCATATATATGACAGGAAGGATATAATGAGATGAGGAATGAAAATGATGAATGATAAAAAAACATGAATGGCCACCTCAATGTTTCTCGATACATTCAAATAATCAAATCTATACCAAACTCACGACTCATATCATATTTCATTAGAAGTAACATAATTTTTAAGCATTTTAATGGTCTATTTGGGGCTTAATTTTAGCCTTTTTTCCTTCGTGAATATATTAAATCATACATATTTTAAAATATTGTGAAAGTGCTTAAATATTTTGGTTCAGATTTTGTAAAAATTGCAGTTCTATGATGTTATATTAGAATTGACAATAGAAGATTCTTCCACAAATAATAAGAATCTTCACGCATTATTTGAATGTATGACGTAACATACTGCCAAAGTGGACATTTACACAAATTCTTAATTCAATTAACGAGCCTCGTTAACCTGTAAAACAAACACTGACAAACATGAACTGTTTATTCAGAACATCGATTGTGATTTGCAATAGTTTGTGATTACTTCATGGAATTTTACAATCTTCACGACACATCTTACTAGGCTTTCCGAGTTGCCCTTGAAGTGTTTAACAACCCAAATAGAATAGCATTTGAAAAAAGTCCCTTATCTACGACATGTTAAAACGTGCGTTCAATGTCTAAAATGCTTATATACAAGGAAAGTGATACTTTGACGCTTTTTTCTGGTAATAATTATAAATTGAAACAATTTTTCCCCCAATTTGACAATTACAGATTGTCTATAGTTTTCCCAGAACACAAGTAAGTGCAGTAAATGTTTAGGTTTGGTCCGAGTCTTTCTTCTGTTAATCGATGAGTAATCACAAAATAGCTCAGCAACAATACGAGTGGAATAGTGAGTAAGGACAGAGCATGCTACTGAACAGTGGGGTTACCAGCACATTCCTATCTCCTGCTGAGAGGTTCGTAGAAATTACGTGCAAGAATCTCAATATTAGTAAGTCATTATAATCTGTATTACTATTATATAACTATTAAGATTTACAAATTATTTACAAATTGTTTGTTCAAAGCTCTTTTTAGGAAGTAATTGTTACATATACCAAAAACTTGTCTTTCTAAAATTAGCTGCGTATTTGCCGTCATCATGACGTTACTTTTGTTAAAGGAATGATTTTGATTTTATCAATTAGTGCATATTAAATGAATTATTTCAGATCACATCATCAGGTTTTTTTAGTGTTTTTTTTTCCAGAATTATTTTACTGTAAAAATTACACTTCCTTTAAACCACCCTAATATCTAGATTTACCTAGTAGAATTATGAGGTGCCACAGAATTCAGTCATAACATGTGAACTTACCCTTCCATCCCTCTCGAGGTCCACACCGCTGTCCTGGGAACTGTTCTCGTCGGAGAAGAACTTTGGCCGGATGAGTCTCGTCACCTCTTGGTCAGTGTCCAGACTTTCCGAGCTGTTGTCAGCATCAAGGTCACTGAAGGTCAAAGTTCGCTTCTCGTTCTCCTTGTCCATGTCACCACTGAAGTCAATCGGACTAAGTCTCATCATGGGAAGCTACAAAAAGATACAGATGTGTTAATAAGTATAAAATTAAGGCTGTTACAAGGTGGTTTTTTTGGGAGGTGATTTTTCAAAAAGTTTTAAGTAATCAGCCTGTATTCAGCTTTGAAAATAAAAAACGCTATACTGACAACTGATTCAGAAGAAGGTTACTGTCCTAGCTTTCTATCAGAAAACCGGAGACACTGCAGATCAACTTTACTGAACATCAAAGTAACGTCTTTCACATATTTGTTTTTATATATATAATCTACAAACTAATTCTGTTTCTGGTAACCTTATTAAAACTTCTTTTGGACATATTACCCAGCTGTTCAATTGACTAGTAAAAATTGCGTTTTGGGGGACTTATGATTTCCCCCCCAGTTAACTCTGAGTTACCTCCCGTCTACCACTGCTTCTATGTTTAAAGATATTTTGAGTGCAGGAGATTTTTTATTTTTTTTATTTAGTAAAGAATTGGAAAATTATTACTGTCTATCCTATAAAGCTTCATTCAGAATTTGTGTCTCATGAAAGTATAAAATTGTTGAATCTCAAATGATTCGAGGTCAAAATAGACATGACTGTTGATCTCCATTGTAAAATTAGGGAAAATGTATGAAATATCTCCCACAGAAAACAGAACTATTTATGGTAAATATTCTTACATCATTGTAAAGCTGAATAAAAATATGATTCCCCCTTACCCTACCTTCTTTATTATTTTCAAGCACAACCCTTGATCCCCCCCCCCCCCCCCCCCATTTTCAACAAGCACTGTTAAGATCAAGATAACTTTCCCATACCGGATACAAAATATCTTAAAAAATGAAAATGTTCACCTAAATTCCACCCGAATTTTTCAGACATATAGCGAAAAAATGAATTCATATTTCTGTCTTGTTGGACCTTAACTCATATTTGTGTAAGGTGTGTTGAATATTTTGCATTCATAAAAAAAATCTAAATTTCCCCCCACTTGTAAAACATAACTACTATTGGCCGAGAAACCATGAATATCCTCCATTAAAAGGATGCAACAAAAATATAAATTCAGTATTAAAACATGATACCTAGGAATACCACTTCAAAAAAAAAGTATCAACATGATGATTTCATAGTTAAGTTTATTTCATCTATTTTTTAAAGTATCATTTATTCTAGGTAAGATTAACTACAACTTGACATTAAAATCTTTACCGGTCCTTGTATTTAAAAAAAAAAATCAATACAAAACTTGTTGGTGTAAGGATTCAAAATGATTTACTTAAGGACAAACAAATATAGATCTATTTATTGAGTTTTGGATAGTTCCCGAAAATATTGTTTTGAAAGGATTAAAAACTAACCAGGTTGAACAACCATGTCAAGTATCCTTCGAAAAATGATTTTGTCCTCATCATACATTGGGATGTATTAACAAATTCAAACATGACTGCAGAGTGTAAATAATGTAAAATTAACTAGCAAACTAACCAAAATATTCCAATATTTTTATTTCTAGGTTTTGTTGACGACATAACCCTATACCACTATCCTTCGATAATGTTGGTTTTATATACCTGATGATATAAAAAGGAATAAAATAAATAAATAAAAAGAGTAAAAACTTTCAACAACATTTTGCAAATATCAATGAAAAGTAACATGGAGACTGTTATCAGGATCAACAAATAAAATAAATAGTTGGGGTAAAGTGCTACTCCCTGTGGCACTGTCGGCCCTTTTAAAAAAAAATATTCATAACATTTAATTAGGGACTTTTAATTGTTAAACACAGGAGCTGTCTTGTCAAATGAAACATTTTACTGCTGTAGTGTTACATAGTTGTATGATTTTCATTATAAAAAACCCCAAAACACATTTGTAACATAAAATGTACCAAAGATCATACAAACAAGTGAACTTATACCGAAGTTTTGTCATTTATAAGGTTTACATTCTATAGATAGTAGATATCAATTCATCTTTATATCGAACACATAATGAACTATTGAATCATCACAGTTTAGGAACATATCAAAAATTTATCACATAATTTAACCTTTAAAAACCTTTTTTTAACTTTAGCAAATTCTGATTAACAAGCTATATGAAATTTCCATGTAAAATACCTTAAATTTGATTTTTTTCAACCAATTATTCTACAAATCTTTTGATATGTTACACACAAAAACCCTGCCAGTATCTCAGTTATACACAGATGAATCTGATAGAATGTTACCCGAGAGAGCATCTAGCACTTACCCAAGTGTCACAGCAATACTGAATGGTGTTATGATACAAGTGAAGGAAGTCGCTCCCCAACACCAATTAACACACAGGTAAGTCAGGAAATGGTAAGTACAGGTAAATATGTCCAAAGTGACCAGTGTCCACTAATAGCAATAAAATGATTCGGAGTACTCACCGGCATTGACTGTATCCTTCTGAAGGCGATTGTCTTCTTCCTATTGGTGAAAGATAAAACTCAGGTGTGAAATATGCAAATGAGCTTCCTTTTTCCCCCCTGTACTAATTGGTTTACAGGTAACACTTAATTAGAGTCAGTCACAGTAGCTATTTTTTGCGTATTGATTAAGTTTGGGTTAGTCGGTGGCGATCTGACATCTGGAACCAGCAGAGGTCAGTCACAGTAGCCAGGCTTTAGTTTGCGTATTAGATGAATCTCAGGTAAGTTAATCTGACATTAATTACCTGTGTGGCCAGCCAGGTTGCAAGACCAATGCGTATTGATAAATCTCAGGTAAGCTGACATCTATAAATAAGCTTTGTAAATGGATTAAAAGGCGTGTATTATCAATTTCACCTTGGACAGCCACAGTGGCTGTATACTGGGTAGGGAAGTGGGTGTCTACCTGTGACCAGGTGAGGCTCCCGAAAGTCTCCCTTACCTGTCCAGTACCCACGTACTAAGTCTACCTATCCCTTATCACAGGTAAGCATCTCACCTTCCCTAGACAACAAGTCTAGAAGTCACAGCAGCAGACCAGTGTCATAAAACTAAACTAGGTACAATCAAGTTGCTTGAAAATGATTGACACCTCCCCTCAAACCATTAATGTTTTATGTTGACAAAATATAAAAAATAATTTCAATTAAGACATTTGAAAATTAATAACAGAGTTTTCTCAGGATATTCATGCAACTTTGAACAGTTCAATTTTCCTAAATATAATGATGTTGAATTATGAAATATGACATGCCCATCATACACACCATAATAACACAATACTCATGATCCTGAACTTTGAAATTGCACAGCATACAAACCTTAATAATGAAGAATTTTGTCCAATAAAATCAGATTTGAAAGCGGTTTAGAACTGATCATCTATATTATAGATAGAATGATCTTCAATTCTTACAGCATGCTTTATATAACAAATTTATATGAAAACTGCTCAAAACTTGGCACAGGAATAATGGAGTAAGAATGTCTGACCAGAGAGATGTATACTTTAAACAACCACTTACCTGTCCCTCTGTCTCCTTCAAACTGGACACATATCCTCTATTCATGTATATATACTTATCAAAATAAAACTTCAAACATCACACAAACATCTCAGCTCCCTGTTTTCCCACTCTCAGCCCAATTAGCACACCTGAGTTCAGGTAATACAACCTACCCATATTGTACCTGTCCTCTGTATCAAATAATATAATATAATAACTGGATATATTACATAGAACTGTCTACTCACTTTGTAAATGCCTCAGGAGGTATGTCCGGTTTGATGTTCTTGGCAAATCTGTGCATGCTGGAAAGACAAGAGACGGAACTGTCAGGTAAAAATTCTCACCTCGACAAATAGGTCACACCCACCTAACTACTGGGCACCAGGTCCAACAATAGACAGGTAATTTTAATCAGGTGATCAATCTAATTAGGGCATGATGTCTGTACTCTAGGTAGACAGGTATAACTGTAATCTAATTACCACAGGTAAAACTAAAATCCAATTAACCTGTATATTTTCCCATTGAAACAAATACTAAAAGTATTTGTCAGGTATAACTTATATGTCACACTGACATGGGAAATTCTTTATTTGAGTAATACATTTAAAACTGTCATTTTTTTATATATAAATATAGTAAAAAAAATCTGCTTTATTTTGCTTATATATATATCTATCTTCATTAAAATGACATATAAAAGGCAACAATTTTCAGATATTATATTTCATACTTGAAAACTCTCCCTATTTAGAGGGAAGACTCTGGAATATTACCACTTAAATTCAATATTTCCAACCATTGAACATTTTTAACTATTTCTATATTATATACTTAGATCTAATAAGATCAACTCAAAACATGCCATTTTAAAGGGTTATTTTGTCCCAAAGGGCGTATACACACACACACACTTAATTTATACTATTAATTTTGAGCAATTTCAAAACATAGGCAAGCATGATAATGTCTATCAAGTTTATATCAGTGTTAGAACAGCGACTTACCAATATTTCTCAGATGTGTCGGTATCAAGTTTCAGAGTTGTAATGATATGGGGAAACAAAGATTCAATAGGTCCTACATGTGGGGATAGTTTACTGATGGTTTGGAATACAATGGCTGGCTTCAGAGTTTCCATTGCAATTTGAACTTTGTGACAGTTATGGAATATGATAACGTGAAGCAGATGGTAGCCTGGTGGTATGTTATACATTAACATGGTACAAACAGGGGTGGGAAGTGTAAGATAAACTACTTCATTGTTTCTGTACATATTGTGATGCTAGTTCTATTTACAAACAATCTTTAGACATTGGGCTTCAACATTTGAGCAAAGAAAAGGGATTTTTGTTGTCTCTGCCCAGGTGCCGGTGTAAAATGTTGGGTCAACCCCACCTCTGTTCCGATCCCTTACATGGTGTTTCAGTAATATTTGTACTGGGTATATGTGTTGTGATTGGTATTTTGAGACAATGGCCAAACGTTTGTTTTTTGGCTTCAATGTAAGTATGAGTAAAACAAAATGTAGCGTTCTCCCTTTTTGCAGCGAGTGTAAACTGTTGTGATAACTTTGTATGCGAGGACAACACTGTCTCCCCCTACCCTGGGTAGGTGTTTGGACAAGGCAACAGGCCCAGCACAATGCTATCTAGAGCTGGATGAAACTGATATGACAATACCTTGCTATCCAACTTAGCATAATGTTACACAGGTGTTAATTTTGTTGTGTCAACCCCAGCACACTTTTCGTACAGGTGAAAATAAACTTAGCAGGACTCCACTCATCCAAGATTACCTAGTCTGGGGGGGAGGGCGGTGTGGTCAGTAACAACTTGCTAAGCAATTTGACCACCAGAATTAGGCAGAAACAGGTCAATCAAATCCCATTTATTTACATATTTTACACCAAATGAGAGGTTTTTTTTGTAAGTATCTTTAGCTGGTAATGTGCACACATTAATAAACCCATATAGCCTAACTATCAAGTTATTAGCAGTGATCAGTTTTAGCCTTTAGGCTTATGGACCTATGGCCATAGAAATAAGTTTTTCTCAAAAAACCTTGATTTATCCTAGGAATAAAGGAATTGTGCAGCTACGAAAAATGTAGACAACAGGTAAACCACTTCTACAAATGTCCATTCAAAATAATTAACTGAAAGTGGCAGGTGTGGTGAAATTTTAATGCCAACCGAAATTACTAAAATGAATTTCCAAAAGAATTTTATCATCCACTTGACCTTCTAAAAAGATATGGAATCTGTAGAATGGCTAAGTTTCGACTTGGACAGGGATACAACACTACATTTTCCAACAATTAAATTTGTCCATTTTCAGATTGGAACATAGATTTTGCTATATAACTTTGGTAACGACTTTCTCCCCTGGTGTTTGTTTGTCTTATGTATTTATATATATAATGTTAATTTTACCTGGATTTCAGTTTCTAATGTAGTTAATTAACTCATACCTAATGTAATATTTTTACATCATCAAAGCGTTTGGGAAAAAGGAAAAAAAACTCCATGAGTACTTGATTCCATTTCTAGTTGGGACATTTATCTATGTTTATCAAGAGAGTTTACTCTTTGAAATGAACATCAAAATAATGGGTCACAAAAAATACATCTGTTGGAATCATTCAATCAAGCAAAAATCCTTATAAACAAAAGGGAAAAAAAAATTCTGTTGCAATTTATGTTTTAGTATTAGGTTGGTGTTTAACATTACAAATTACTAAACATTTGAAATGTATGTCGAAGACCATAAAATCGACCGTTACTAGTGGTGAAAATCAGTTGAAATTATATATCCATTGGTTAACTCGATGTTTGTTTCAATTTGATAACATTCTGTCAATATTATTTTTTTAGCAGAGCACCTTTTCCCCTATAGCAATTTATCACAAAGGGAATTGCAATACATCCTTCTTGTATTGCAGTACACTTCAGGCGTAGTTTGACTAGTGTGACCTCGTCAATTTCTGATCATTTTCAAATATCATTTGTTGATAATGCTTTCTTTCATTTCATGCATTTTTTTAATAACTTTAAATGAAAATTCAATTAAGTCTGATTCATGGGTTTCTTTTTTACTTTCTGCTTCACAATTCTCCTCGAACAACAATTAGTGCTGTTGACAGTCCACAGAAATATATACAATTGTTATTAATAACTACTGACAAATCACAACTCAGAAATCTGTCAAACAGTAGAGACAGATTCATCAACTGTCTGTCACAGAATCTACTCAAGGCAGATTATCTATGTGGCTTCCTGGAGATAAAAAATTACCTGGTAAGACAAACAGTTTCATTTAGCCCCAGCTGTCATTATCCCATAATAGCTAATGTAAACAGGTAAGGTAATGGTAAGCATCACACTTTAATTAAAGGGACAGATGGCAGGAATTTGATTGGCTCACCTGCTGGCCCTACCTCAGGTAGACACAGGTAGGAATACCTGTGTTATGTACCTTTCTATAAAACCTACAGGTATATCAACAAGTTGATTGGATTGTTTCTATTTCAGTCTAGAGCATGTCTCATAATCAATTACTCCGGTTTTGAAGTATAGCTCACAAATAAACGCTGACAAATACAGTTGGCTATAGTAATAAATGGAATATGAATTTCTACTATATTTGATTTTCCTTTGTTTGAAACTGCCTTTGAACTATTCTGACAAGATAACTTTTTATTGAGATAGCCGAAACGAACAGTTGCACTTTCTGCTGCTTAATCAATAAGCATACCTTCCCCATTGAAACCTTTGGATTTTTTTTGAACAATGACATTTATTCTCTGCCCATTTCCTGTACGACACACAAAGGTATGGGGGTCATGCACCTTTTCGGTATTTAGGGACATCTGCTACTGTCTAGCAGCTTGCAGTGTAATCCAATTTACATTTTTATGAACGAGACCTGGACAGGCTGAAGATTTCTTTGCAGTCCCTTTATCAGTCTCTAGGTCGCCAGTAGGCCATTGCTCCAGATTTTTTCACAACCAGGAGAGATTTAGAGCTGGGCCCTATCAGATACATTGTTTAGGGCTTTCACAAAATGGTGTCTGAGGCAACAGCTTGGGGACAGGGGCACTTATCTGGGGTCAGGTTCCTGCTAAATAGAGGGCCAGTTTATAGTGTTTGTGATTGGTCCCCCCATCTGCCAACTTTGTAGGGACAAAACTTAGGTGAATGGAGTAAATAGGATTATCTCTAGTATAAACTAAGCTAATCTACATAACTCCCAAACAAACAGGGGCATGGTGGGGCTGCTTTCTTAGATTTCATCAGAAACAGGAAAACAGGAGAAAGCCAAGCCAGCCATTGGTCAGTAGGATTAGTGGTATTACTAGGCCATAAATCTGACCCTGTCTGCAGGCTTGTCCAGTATGACATAACAACAGTACAATGAGATGAATGAACTCATTTTACGCTTCATTACACACCCTCTGAACCCTGACCCAGACAAGGGAGACCACCACACAACAACTGTAGCCATTGTCCGATAGTCTATAGGAATCAGACAATGACTCAATTCACTGTTTGAGTTATTTGTGTATGTGATGTCTATTTACCAGAATACCATTTCAACACCCATGATAATTATTGTGGAGGGCTTGAACAGAGCAACTGATTTGATTATCAGTGGGTGCCCCACTAATTTAGATGCAGCCCTAGTCAAGATAAAACTCCTATTTATAGTGGTTCATTACCACATTATAATGAGAAGTTTTTCGTTTGTGTAAACAACAATCATTTTACACAATACAATTATATTTGTAGATGTATACACCTATAAACATGACTGATATACAGTTATTTTTAAAATGCATTGCAATCAAAATGCAATAGTCATTAGAATTATGTTTATTTACTTGTATGTTTTTAAGCGTTTAAACAACAGAATATTTGTTGACCATGTTTTTTTTCAATTTATGATCCGGACAATAATTATTCTGTTCAAATATCTCTTCATTTAGTTCTTTGAAGTGCTATACATCTTAATGTGTAGGCAGAAATTAAAAATTCTAACTAGTAAAAGTCTGTGTATAATTTCATTGTTGGACTCAATTAGAATACTGAAAAGACTTTTTTTATTATGAAAAAAATGATGCATGTATATATCCCTACAACAATTATAATTAATTTGCCCTACAATTAACTGGAGGAAGTTAGGCAATATACAACCTGTTATTATGTACAAGGTTGTCAGGTTACATAGTACTGCCCCATGGGAGCCAGCCCTGCTCCCTAGGGGTTAGTGTCATGCCTACCACAGGAAAACACAATCCACCAGGGGATTCATGCATCAGCAGAGGCCGCTAATTAATACAAGTGGGAGAAAATAAGCCCTCCCTCTACTCTTAATAACTGTGACATAGAAAACATATGTAGGCCAGTAACTTTATAAAGATATGATCAAAATTGTGTAATTGTTGGAAAATATTTTAATATTAAATAATGCTTTGCAATGAAATAAACAAGGAACACAGTTAATCCTGGCATTAATTTCCAAGTGGCAGCTTTAAGCTAGCACACATGATTCTTGAGGAAAGATTTCATGGTTTCCTTCTTTTTTCAATTTCTTTCTTCCTTAGTGAAAATATGGGTTTTATTCAGGTTAAAATATTGGATCGGTAGTATAATTGGCTCATGGAGTTTTGATTATTCAGAAAGTTTAATTCATGGATTTAATTGATCCTAAAGAATAAGTATTTGAATGAATTACATCTAATTTGATCAAATACAGAGAGGTATATATTCCTGCAGGGTCATAATTGACCTCAAAGGTTACTAAACTTGACTGAGATGGACCTTGAAGTTGATATTTTGTCAAGGTGTTTACAACCCCCAATAAATTGTGCCATGCTTCTTTTGAAGCAAAATAGAAGCCCTTAACTGGTGATGTAATCTTACATCAAGTAGGAAGTGGACAAGAAGTTGGAATTTACAACTACCCCTTACATGGACTAAAGGGTAGGAAATTGATTCTAGGATCAAAGAGATCATGTAGTAGGAGTTGTAGTCACCTGGTCATGTTACCTGTATATGATGCAACAGGTAGGCCAATATCAATCCATCAACAGCTGACCAATACTGACCAGAGGTCAAGCTAAATCACCATCTACCAGTCAGACATTGCACAAGTTTTGGGTATCATTTTTACACCCCCAATGACAAGAGAAATATAGGCCAATATAATCAGTAATGAAGTCATAAATATTCCCCTAGCCTGAACATAATCCTGGCATAGTGATTATGATACTGTAATACAGAGCCAACAGGCATGATGTATTAGTCCCAAAATTGGCCCCCAGATAATCAGGCATAACACTTGGTATTGCTTTCCACATATGCAAAAACTATAAGCATAAAAATGTTTTTTTTTCTCTCTCTCTCTCTCTCTCTCTCTCTCTCTCTCTCTCTCTCTCTCTCTCTCTCTCTCTCTCTCTCTCAAATTCGTTACAAAAACAAAGGTGTATATTAATTAAAATTTCACTACCCTGGCACCCATGATAAGTTTAATAAAAATTATGATCAGACTAGTTTGAACGGTCTATATTTATGTCTAGTGGACTTTTTCAAAATCTGCCTGCAGACTACTTCTATAAATATTAAATTGTACACTTCTAAAAAACAAACTTCACAGAAATGAGTACTGTATAAACATTAATGACATAAAACAAATTTGAAGCGAAAAAATACATCCAGATTCTAAATTTAGATATTAACCTCTATAACTATAGCAAGACTATCTTTTAATTTTTATTTCTTAGACAGCTAAGGGATTATATATATTTTGTCTGTTTTATAAATGATACTTAATTCAGACAAAAGACAGACTATAATTTATACTGCCTTATCAAAAATAAATATAACTTACATTTTATATTACATGGTTAAGTTGTAATAAATAAATTAACAAAAACAAACATCCAGTTGGTGGGTCACTTAGTGTGGGCTAGATATGATATCTCCAGTACTCCCGACTATAATACAATCCATGCTTGTTCTGCCTGAAACCCTATCTTGTACACGGCGTGTAATATTATACAAGGCTGTACATTAGGGGTGCAGCACTATAAGACCTGATTATATTGGGAAGTACACTGAACACATGTAACATTGCCTCATATAGGAAGTAGTTACAAATCTATATCTACCATTACCAGCCTTACATCAATGAAAATTGATTTCCTGATCAAAGAAGATTTCTACCCTTGTAAAATGTTTGGGACATAGTTATTATGTAATCTGTAGGTCAATATCAATCCATCAATAGACTGACCAGAGGTCAGTTATGACCATTCAAGCCTGATATGTAGAATATTCTATTTTAACAAGCTGACTCGCCATATAAGATCATGAAAATTTTCAAGAATCTGACCTTATGATCATGCCGGCATAAAAATGGTGAAATAAACTTTTGTACCAGTTCTTATTGTCAGTTCTTAGGCCTGAAAAATACTTGTCATATTGCCAGAACGTTCCAAATGGTGTTCAAAGTATATCCGACTCCTTTTTCTGTTTCAATCAGGTATTAAATTGATCTTTATAATGTAACTTGTAAAATCCGAAAATCTGGCCAATTTATTTCCTCTCTACATTTCCCAGAATAAACATTTCAGCAAACCGTTAGCCTCATACAAATAACTCTGCTAATTTAATGGACAAAACCTGGTACAAATAATATGTATCCTGACCCCATGATTCAGACTTAGTTAGGAGAAAGTGCCTGGAGCCTGGGCGAGGTACACCAGCTGAGGTCTAGACAAACTGCTTGTTACTTGTCAGTTGTAGCATCAGACAATGGTTAATGAATTTATCATGATCACCAGCTAGTAAAGTTAGGCAATCAAGAACTGTTTCCCGAATTTATACCATTCAAATGAAGTGTATATGTAGGGCACCAAATGAAACAGATATGATTGATTTGAGAAGACTGAGTTTAAAAAAAAAAAATAAAAAAAAATGCTGATATTCATTGTTCTCCTTCCCATTTAATCCTCATATTGTAATTCAACTTTTAAAATTCATCTTGCGTGACAGACTTGTTATCAATTTCAAGAACAAGTCTACTTCAATTGTATAAATGTTTGCTTTTAAAGTATCCAAATATAAAACAACAACTACAATGTATCTCTGACACAAATTATGTTGAAGATAAAATCAAGGACACCTTACCTCATTTCCAGTGTAGGTGAGTCGAGGGGAGTTGGAGAATCCACGAAGCATCCTGAAATATAATATGATGTGATTAATTTCAAAACAAATCAAAATCTCACATGTTAAATCAAAACATATCAAAAGAAATATAATTAAAAAATGTATGGAGACTGAAACCTATATTTTAAGAATGAATATTAAATAAAATTGTGTAGAATATTTTGGACTTCCTATCTGAAAATTGTTTCAAAATATAAGATATAATTAAAAGAATACTTATAGAAATTTACCTTCTTGATCCAACATAATTCCCAACGAAAAACTATAAGTGATGTTCCAACGAAGGGCCTCTGATAAATGACCACTCAATAAATCTTCAAGTCTACTGTGAAAGTCATAACAATATCACACTGTTGGTGCTAGGTTGGATAATACCAACAAAAGACTTTTCAAATTCTGACACTCTCTGAATGAAATCTAAAGAATATTAAAATGACAGTTTGGACTGCAGGGACCCTTTGAACTTTTCTCACTGCCCGGTAAGTCTTGTTGTCAACCGGTTGCCTTGTAATGCCAATACCCTATAACTGTTCTTCAGAACTATTGAAATCATAATTTCACCCCAAGCCAAATATGTATTTTCTATAAATAAAACTTGTTTTGGTTGTACAGGTAGCACTGGGTATGGGGTACCTGTCACTTCAACTGTCAGCCAGCTAGTTTGAAGACTTTATGCACTATCTACAAATGCACTATTCCCCCAGGGTCAAAATCGACTTGAGATGCAAAAAATGATAATTCTTGACAATGGAGCACATTGACATAATCCATATGATACAATCATTATACATTCTGACTGGTTACACTTGCTTGACCATAAAGGAATTTTTATGCAAGCAATTAATTGCATCAGTGATTTTCAGTAAAATCATAACCTGCAGGGGTAATGTAACAAAAAAACATATTTTGACAATATGGACAAAGGTAACAATCGGGGAAAAAGACACAGATCAAGTTCCGATACCTCTGACTTATATTTGTTTAGTCAAGGATAAACCTATCACTTTCTTCACAAGATCATTTGCAGTAAAATAATATTAGAAAGAAAACATTTCTATAATCTGAGCTAAAAGAGTTATAATATTTGTCTTGCTTGTAAATGTTATTATACTTTTTTAGTATGAACAGCTTAAGGCAACTCATATCATTGTATTTTGGCCTGTATATAAATGTACAGCAATAATCAAATTTGATTTTGGCATTACAAAAATTGAATGCTATTCTTATTTGCTTAGACACATTTTTTTTATATGAAGACAGATATGATTAATTGTCAACTATTTAACATATTTATTAATCAAACTATTATGAGCTTTAAAATGTTCATTATTGTAAATGTTTACCCCTATGAAAATGTTATGAAATAAGAGATCAAATTAATAAAATGGTTCATTTGTGGGGAAAGAATCCATAAACAGCAGGAAATGCTATCCTCCTTTAAATGGTTAACCTCTATATTAATTGCAATTGTATTCGCAGCCACAACATTGGTTAAGTGGGAACAAGGTATGCGTTACCTGTGCTGTAATGTTTAAGTAGGAAGTGAAAGTAGAACTGCACAGGTAAAGTGAACGCTATGGAAAAACAATTTTGGTATTCTAATGAATTCCACCCTGCAGCTACGAAGGTTTTCATACCTCAGAGTGTCCAAATGGCCATTAAAACTGTGACTAAATGTAACAAAATTCCTTTGCCCATCTGTCTTCCCTTTTTTACCTCACTTCCCATTTCCTCCCCAGGCCAATCATTAATCCTTGCAAAAACTGACCAGGTAAGCTAAGGGGCGGGGCAAAAAACACAAATGTATTCAGGTATTAGGTAAAATAAGAGTTCCATTGAATATCAATTACTAAGTGTGTGTACTTATATTCTATGTAACTTCCTCTTCTCTTTACTCAATACAGCATTAGAAGGATATCCCACTCTTACGTGACACTGACAAGGTTGTTATAACTAATTAATTACATAAACTGAAGTTTTAATACCCAAAGCCAATTATACATACAACATCCACAGGGAAGTGTAATAAAGACAACTTTAAAAAAAGATTACGAAAATGGTTTACCTTCATTCAACAACTTAACACACTTTATTTGAGGATTTAATTGTAACAGATCTTGGGTAAAAAATCAAATGTAATTAATACAAATAAACAAGTGGTAAATTTTAGAATAAGCAAATTCATGTAAATTTCTAATAACCCCTAAAATACAGACAATTAAACTTTTTTTCTCTGTCTCAAAAAGTAATAATTGATAATCAATTTGACAAAGTTGGGGAAAGATTGGCTCGAGATGTTTGTACCTGAAATTAATGCATTGATAGTCAAAGATAAATTATAGCCAGTCTTGGTTATATCTGCTAGTACCCAAAATGAAACATGACTTGCATTTTGCAATATCAACCAAATATTTGTTGGTATTTTAACATTTAATCATGTTCTTAGGAATATTCCAAACAAAAAGCATAATCCTGCATGCATCATCTTTAAAAAAAACACTTAATGAATAGCTTATGTGCTTCATGATAAAGGTTGGACATAAAGAACAATCAAAATTTCTTGAAACAATTATTAACTTAAGGTAGATGATATTGTTAGAAAAAACACAACAAATGTGATAGATATGATGCTTATATTTACAGCATTAATTATTTGATAGCATTCTATATTTTTATAATATACATGTACATATCAAAATATAGTCAATTCAAATCCTATAACAGTAATTACCCGACTCTGTAGAACTCATTCTTTCCGGAGTTGGGTGACATGATGATGATGGTGTATCAGTACTTGACAATGAGAGTTTTCTTCTAGGTGTACCTCTGAAAAAATATTGCATATTTGCGCTTAGTTAATCATTGTAACATTCATTTCTTATGAAATAATGATATTTTCTATTTTGAACTGTAAATTACAGGTCCAGTACACTCGATTGAGCTAAATATTGAGCTATATTTCCCCAGATTTCAATTTTATTAAATTAAAGCAGTCGCATATAACAATAAGGTTTATGGTAATGTTGACTACAAAAAGCATACATTTAGATGTTTATTTTAATTTCCTGTTTTTTATTTACATCATTATTTTTTAAAAAGAATACATAAATTTCATGTTTCGTTTTCCTTAAAAAAGAAAATCACATGAAAATAACTTAAAAGACCTGTTTCATATAGGTCAAGAGAGCTATTTTAGGTGTTTCCAGCTAATATAGCTCAATCGGCAGAGTGTACTGTAGTGGACCTGAATTGACTGTCATAACATTGTAATCAAAAATACACATATCAAAACATGTTTGCAGTGTTGGCTTCAATGTTCAATCAAGCATGACAAACGAACGTCACTCACAAATACGGTAGGCCAATTTTAATTAGTATATGTCGATAGACAACAACAAAAAATAGTTATTCGATATTTTTTAACAGAATAACATTTTACATGGTTTATGTCAAAATAAATGTCAAATGAGCGAGCGCTATCAATAATAAAGTCATCCACATCAAGCCAATTTAGTCACTCCATCAGATAAGCATTATGTATATTCTTACCTCCCTGTTGACAGTTCGCTTAGGTTAATAGCCAGATTTGACATCGGAGAATTCATCTTGAATGGTCCAAAGTTCCCAAAACCGAAAGCAGGTGAAAGTGTATTACTGGTTGCTAAAGTTCTCAAAGGCAAGTGCAGTGAAGGTCGACCATGTTCACGTCTGCTTTTAGACATCTTCCATTACTTGGGTCACACACAAATAGTAAGCCACTTATACAGAACAAGTCCAAGCCACGAATATTCACAGTTTCCCTTTAGATTTGTTAGCATCAATGTGAGAACAACTTATCAGCTGGCGAAGCTGTCGAGTGTCGTGTTGTCACGGGTTGGCAAACCTCGTATTTCGGAACGTACGCACGCTGTATCTTCGAAACACAGCACGCCCCAGATAAACAACAGACTCAAGATGACATGTGGAAGAGAGAGTACAGTATGCTTCTTTCAAGTCTACCTGGACATCATCGTTGACTGTTTTTCTTACATTCTATTGTTCATAGCATTAGATGTGTCCAGGCAGATAGGCCGCCGCCGTAGAGTTTGAAAAACAACACAGAATTAACCAATCAGAATTCGCGTTTCTTAGCATGTGTAGACAGGAAGTTGTTTCGGTGGCAAGCACCTTATTAACTTATTCGAGAATAAAGTATATTTTTTCCTGAATTTACTATTTGCATGTGATATAGTTAAGGCAAAATGTAGAATTTGGTAATTTTTAAACGATGTTTAAAATTGTAAAAATATCTCATGAATATTCATAATGTGTATTCGAAGGAAATGCGCTTGCGTGGAGAGCTGGCGCGAAATATGCTGGACATAGGGATCACATTCGTAGGGACATTTTAGGCTAACGACAAAACTATATACGATATATTTCTAATCCTTTTAACACATTTTGTTTCATATTCACAACATAGAAAAATGTCGGAAGAGTCACCAAGAAACGAAAGACGACAGAGAACAGCTTTCAGAAGAAGACCCAACCGAAACGACAACACGCAAAGCCAAAGGTAAATATTGCCAAAACTCCCGGGAAATTTTGGCGCTACGCCTAGCGTATAGGCCTATTGGATTTATTTTCAAAGTTATCAAGGATACTAACATATTATTTTATTCTGTTTGCTTTTTATTGAATTGCATGACGAAGCAGACTATTTATACTTTGAAAAGATAAGAAAGTAAAACATACGTTTTTCATTTGTGAAAACAAAGAGGACAGTGCAAATGCCATGTTGTGTTTTTGTTTA
Organism: Mizuhopecten yessoensis; assembly: GCF_002113885.1. Classification (NCBI taxonomy): domain Eukaryota; kingdom Metazoa; phylum Mollusca; class Bivalvia; order Pectinida; family Pectinidae; genus Mizuhopecten; species Mizuhopecten yessoensis. The sequence goes on from NW_018405777.1 coordinate 234,203, forward strand.
CAATTCTACCGAGACATTTTCTGCACTAATAATTGAATGATTTGGCATGACATAAATCGACTGATAGAAAATTTAGTTAATTTCCAAAGAGATTGTGATTTTGATAAAATGTTTATTTGAAAGATCACAGAAAAATACACAATGAAACAAACGCTTGAAATAAAAATAAATAAAATAAATTAATTCAATACATGTATTGGAAAAAAAAGAAATCCTATTACAGAAAGATCAAACCCTGCTTGTTTATATTTTATTAACATTTCAGAAAGTTCCAATACATAAAATTGAGTAAGTAAAAAAGAATGATCAAAATCCCAGTGACTTTGATTTACTATATTGAAAACACAGCTTGCCTTTGTGAAACTTGCTCAAAACGAGATAATACTAACAGCTAATACAAACACCTACACAACATGATAGCAGCAGTTCCCATTCTGGACACCATGGACATTGAACATCCGGCAATACACAAAGAAATATACATCATGTAATTGTTTTGTGATTATTGTTGCAAAATTAATTTTATAATTGTTGTTAAATATTTTACATCAGCACACTTGGAGTAAGGGTACGTGATTTCCTACAGGATGTGATTTCGTACAAAATCTTTCCAATCTAGCAAACCATCGCCATTATCCTTCTTCAGGGATGCTAAATATAGAATTTCCAAATAGCCTCGTTTTCAAAACAACACTATCGAGTCGAGCTGTCGTCTGTAGAATGGGCCCGGGAAACTTTAAAGCATAATTTAAAACATATGCTAGCCAATTTTGTTGTGATCAATTTGAGATCATTTAAATGAAATAATATTTTACCATGTTCATGAAGAATATATCAAAAAGAAGCTCAAATATAACTAGAATTGCAATTGTCAGCAATAGTGGAAGTCACCCCTCCATGACTTGGTACACAGCCATTTTTTTTTTAACAAAAAAGAGCACCACAGTTGTGTTCGTAGTGCCATGCTTCACCTATTTACCAAATTTCATCAGAATAGGACGATCGACCAATGAGAGGCCAGAAAATGGCAGCCAATCCGAGGCAAGGAAATGACGGCCTTTTTTTTTTTTACAAAACGAACACAGCAGTTGTGTTCGTAGTGCCATACTTGCATACCAAATTTCATTGAAATTGGACGATATTTAAATTTGGACGAATCAGAAGCCTGCATTTGGCCGCCATTTTGAATCAAAAGTCAAATATTTTTTTTGTTGAAAACAAGCGCTGTGACATTATCATCCCTTTCACCAAGTTTGATTATGTTACGTCAAATAGAACGAATGTTATTACTAACATTCTTAAACATCTTCTATAAAGTGGCTATTTTCCCCTGATTCTTGTCATTATTGACTAGATCTTTCAAACTTGAATATTTCAAAAGTTATAATTTATAACTTTTTAGACTATTGGACAAGGTTCAGCAATATTTTTATTTTATATAAACTAACTGAAGGTTTACCCAAGTTGGTTTTAATCTGGAAGTGCCAAGAAACAAGTCTTGTAATCGCGCAAACTGGGATGGGCATATGATATACAAATGTGAAAGTATAAATTTTGATATTGTATTGATTTTTCAGAAACGAAAGATACTTTTCAAATGGTCCTTTAAGTCCTTTAAGAAGTCCACTGAATCCGAAACAAAGCCAAGGGATCACAAAACATGCAGATGACAGAAGGTAAGGTGAACCAAAGGAATGGCAGGGACTGGATGGATAGCAGTTAGCCCAAGTAGTGCACTAACATAATATGAAAATGTGGAATTCTCTGACACCATTTGGTACAGTATCAAGAGTTTTGAGGTGCAGTCTGCTGACAACAAACTACTAGGCCACAACACATACCTCACTGTCATATATATCAATAAGTTGGTCATTTATTGATCCAAAACCGCCCTTATCACCTTCAGCTGCTAAATTTCATCAATAGAGTCTTCGGTTTTCAAGGGTTCAAAGTTCCTCTCTGAGCGACATGATTTTGTAGGTTGTAATGCAAGTTATAGGGCAGTATCTAATCAACAACATTTACAGTAACAAACTGAATCAGATCAACAAAGAAATTATCTACTGGCAGGAATGTCCAAATGATGACTGTTTTTACTTGCATGTTGAGTTCAAATGCTGAGGTCACCATTTTTTATTTTTTTAGAAGTTTGTCAAACAATGACGCTTCTTTGCATTTCGGGGGTATTCATATCTTAATTAACATTTTCTAGTTATCTAATCAAAAGTTTTTATTAGTTCCATTTTATTCACAGGGAACGACGTGCCTGCTGGAAAGAGCTTGACAATCAGGAGTTTACAAAGATTAGTCTGAAGGATGAAGATTTTCCTGATTTAGGAGTTTGTCGGTTTGTACCAGATATATATATATCAGAAACATTAAGGCCCCAAAAAAATGTATGTTTCCTGTTTCCATACCAACCCTGGATTTTTGAGCCTAATCTAAAGCTTTCATTGGCATTTAGTGATGAGCACTGTTCAAGTCAGAACTTTTTTGCTCTATATAAGGAAAGCATTTTTAAAAAAACCCAAAAAAACCCATCCCTACCTACTGATCTATTTTTTTTCAAGCAGAAGCAGCAAACACATTTTTTTGGGGCCTCATAGATATGGAAGTATAAATAAATAAGCGGTAACCTCATAATCTCAGACTATGACTTAATCCTTCCACCCCTATGTAACTTTAGTAAACTCTACCATGCATTGGTCTGGGTGAGTCCATTGTGGTCTACAGTGGTAAAAGGGTTAAGATCGATCAGGGAAGTTGCTGATTTGATGAAACCAGAATGGCACTAAATTACAGGTGGATATTGTAACGCAAATAAAAATTATTCATGAAACTCTAAAAGTATATACAAAGTGGAATGAAAAATCACTTATTTGTTCTCTCTTTATTTCAGATTCACACCCGAGATAAAACGGAACTTAACCATTACAAGTGATCAGGATGCAGGGGAAAACGAAAGCCGGCGGTATGTTTCTAATAATTCATCTTTGTGCCTTCTCTATTGTGTTTTTTAATTTTTCTGAAGTTTCCTTTTTGGTTTATTTGTTAGGTGATTTTGTTCTATCTTAAAATGCAGATTGAGAAAACCTTTATGTACTGTTATTGCCAAATTACTTACAAATGATGTACAAAATCAATTTAGTGGATGTGTGCTAACCTCGAATCTTTGAATCTGAAATATTACCAGCTTTGTAGAAGAAATTCATACCAGCTCCAAATGGAAGGCTGGTAGACATGTACAGCCTGTAAATTGACTAATAATATAAATGTTAAAAGTTTATAACGATAATACAGTTCATTATAACAGATATTCTATACTGATTTGCTCCGACGTGGAATCTGTAGAATCCTTTATCATGATGTTGTAGATTTCGTAGGAAGTTGGAATTGACCGATAACAAGAAAAATTCCAAGAAAGTCTTCAGGTTTGTACTTAACATTCAAGCCTGGATGTAAACAAGAGTGATTCCATTAATCCTCGGTAGTAACTTTCCATACAAATGTCAATATCTTAAAACTTCAACAGCAACACAGTACATGTCCACTGACTCGCCTTGAAGGTAAAGATAAATGGAATATAGATAAATATAACTGTCCACTGACTCGCCTTGAAGGTAAAGATAAATGGAATATAGATAAATATTACTATCCACTGACTCGCCTTGAAGGTAAAGATAAATGGAATATAGATAAATATTACTGTTTTTGTTTGATGCATGCTGTCTGATTTTTCCAAAAATGTTTCTCCTGTTTGTTGATTTACAAAAGCCACTCTTGGACTGGTTGCATGTTTTAAATTGTTTTCTACAATTAGGCCCTCGATTTTGAGGAGTACAAAATGATGGTTTAGCTATTTGTCGAAAGTATATTTGAGAAATAGATCTATGACTTGAAGAAAAGATTGAAAATATATGAATAACTTGGTGAGATTCTGATGACTTATCATTCAATTTTAAATTTTTACAAGCTGCATTTTGGATTCTGATCTTAATCATCTTATATAAACCCAACTGTGGGATTTGGGAAGGTTGAAAAAGCAACACTAAACTTTGGGTCTTACCCTTATTTCCAAAATAACACTTCCACTGATAAGCTTCTGAAATGCAGAACTTGTAATGGCAAAACAAAAATTTGAAAAGTTTAGTAGTCTGCATATTAACAAAGAAATTAAGATGTAGGCAAGGGAAATATTTGGATATGTTGAGGCTACAATATTTCTTTTCAAACTGTAGGGAGAATAGCAGAACAGATGTTGAAGTGGAGAAGGATGGAGCTACACTGAACAGACGCCAGAAGGCACTGGATTACGGCAAAAACACAATTGCATATGACAACTATTTTGCACAGATCAAGAGGTAAAATCAAAATTTAAGCCAACACTGTAAGGCTTTCCAAGGATTATCTTTAACGACATATTAGTATGATTTTTGGTAAATAATTTAATGGGGTTTTTTTTCGCAATAAAAACTGTTGAATGAAATAGGGCTGTCACAATATATCGGAAAACAGGTATATTGCAATACACGGGTATATCATATCGTACCAAAATACTGATTTTTTTAACTTTGCAAATTACTACAAATTCTAACAGCTATGCCAATAAGCATAAAGCAGGCTTTTAATAGTTCAATTTTTGTAATCGATGGTTGGTTTGACAAAAATCTTAAATCTGTGTAATCCATATTATATATGGTCAAGTTTGATAACATTCTGACATCAACTTATTATAAAATTGAGCACATCCTGCCTATGACAATATATCGGGATATGTATCGCAATATATTCATTCTGTATTGCAATATATCGGGATACACTCGGTGACTCTTGGCATACTGTGACACACCTACTTCATACTGTTGGTCATTATGGTCAATAAACCAATTCAGTGGCCCCTGTCCTGATGCAATACTGGTACCGAGTGGAACCGGGCTATCTGTCAGTCTGTTAGCATCTTTTCTGTAGCAGAATTTCTAAACCACTGAAATCATTTTGATGACACTTCATTGACATGTAAACCATTGATATAAAAATGTGACTAGGAATATTTTTCAGACCCCAGGGAGTAATGCAAGAATAGAAAGTTAGTACCTGTTTTAGAAATAGGGGAAAGTATGGAAGGGGGGGCATGGATGACATCTTTAATTTTTTGGTTCTCCCTGTTCATTATAGACGCTTCGAATCATATACTGTAGACAAGGCCAACCATAAACAGTGTCGAACAAAATATTGACAGTGACAACATGAACACATGTACAGGAAAAATGAAGTAAATCACTTGGTTGAACTGATGAAAAATAAAAACACAATAGAACCATGACAGATTTCTATGTGGTAGCATTAGGTTACATGTGGGGGAATTTTTAACTAAAATAGGGGAAAATAATGCCAAATTGGAGAGGGGAATTGGCCCATAATCGGCCATAAAAAGGCTTGTATATATCCATGGACTCCGACTTTTAAGGTGAAGGTAACAAATTGAGATCAAAAGTCAAATTTTTCCTGGAGCATAACCTCCTTACAGTAGATATTATGATACGATTTTATAGACATCTTAAGATTCAGCCACCATCATCAATGAAAAGAGCTCCAGTAACTAGCAGTGACGAGTGTTACTGGACATTTCTTAGCATGTATTGATCAATGGTGATGTATATGCAGCAGGTAGCTGTATTACTACTTCATGCTATGAAGATATATCCTTTTTAAAGGATGACATCAATATTGAAAGTTGTTTTAGGAGTTTAAAAATATTTATAAGCATATTCTTGTTAAATGCTGGTGTTCATTCCTTTAGTCAGTAAATCATTTTAAAACTTGAATGAGAGTTATTTTGCCGCTGTATGACTCGAAAAACATCTGAAGAACTGAAATATTAAGTTTTGCATCATTTTCCTATTTTTTGTAAACAATTAGGAATGAGAGACAGAAGTCTTATCCGAGGACACCAGACAAAAGTCAGAAATGTAGTCGGCGGTCCTGGGACCAGCAGGTCAGATTGTGGAGGATTGGACTTCATCACTGGAACAACACCTGCACACCCGGACAGAGGTAACCAGGCTAGGAATAATTTTGAACAAATTTATTTATACCTCGTGCAGAGAAGTATTTGCATAATGCCTTTGAAATCTTAATTTGTAAAAGAAAGAAAAAATGATGAGGCTGATATGGTCAAAATGTCCTTCCTAGAATATTATTGTGGAGTTTTTGTGCGCCAGGGTTGGTGTGCACTTCCCGTGATGTTTTCATATAGTGCCGAGCATCTCCACATACGTTTCTAGTTGCCATACATGATGGAATAATTACCAGGAATGCATTTATATCTGACCCTGAACAAATATTTAAAACGAAACAGTTATTTCAGAGTCCTATTACAGTAATATTAGGTCTTGATATATTCAGTAAATATATGACTGAAATGATTTAAATTCATCAAGACATCATTTTCAAATAGTTAAATTTCACAATGTGAACCATTATTTTCATGAATACACAGATCAGTTCTGAAACACAGAAACTATTCAAAACAACAATAAATATCTACATCCCTAAACAATTTCTTCATGTTTTAGTGTGGAAGGTCTGTTTGCTGACACGTCATCCGAGAGTGCTTCAGAGGTTGGGGATCGTAGTTCGACTCCATCTATTTCTATGGAAGAGTGTGATGTCTCCATGGACCATGTAGACAGAGACGAGGAGGAGAACAGTGCTGGAGACCAAGGTTCATGGGCAGAACAAGTGGCTACTCAGGAGCACAGCACTTTGGACAATTTTAATCTTGAGATGTGTTTGAAACCAGAAAAAAATACCTTCAACTGAGAAACACTTGTATCCTATTGACAAGTTTTTTTTTTTCCAAGCATACAGGTTTCTTGATATTTAAACAGAATTTTTTCGATTTTGAAAAGGTTGTTTTAAATCCACACCTGAACTGTCTTGTCTGAAGACGACAGAGGCTATGTGTGGTTTTGTTTATTCGCCCTGGAGTATGCTTTGATTTGGTAATCCTATATAGATAAACAAGTGTCGGAAATAAAGATTTATCCTTAAAATGGCAGCTATTGTTTAGATTTAGTAAAGATAAAAACCTGACATTAAAGTCCTCACCATTCTATCACCGAACACTCCAGATCTTTAATTCATTGGGAAGTTCAGGGCCCGTATTCATTCACAAAACCATCCTCATTTTCAAACATGGAATATGCTCTCAAACCAACTTTCTGGTCACTATTAAATCATTTAAAACAATCACGAGGTGTAATATCGGTCAATTCAAATATAAACATTGAAAACCGTATTTGGCTTGAAGTCTCTTCAAACTTTTTCCGAATTATTGACCAGATAAAATTGTATTACTGATTTATAACCTGAACAAGAAATTAGACTTGAGCACAAAATCCATACTTGAGCATGAGAACGGTTTTATGAATACGGGCCCAGGATTTGTTATTTACATGCAATATATTTATTTTCATTGGAACCCTTAGTTCTGTTAGATGTGTAATAGTGGGTGTGATATATCATCATCGTGATACTACTGCAATGCAGTTTATATCATAACTCTCCATTTGTAATTTTGTAATCCATGATCCATGTTGTCATAGGCCATTTGCCTGCCTATTATCTGATATGTCCCTTTAGTTTTAATAAATGTCCTTCAATGCATTACCAATTGTTTTTCTTAAAGAAACTAAGTTTGAGTTAGCCTATTACACTGACTGTCAAACAAATAACATAAATGCTGAAAATTTATTTAGATATAATCTGCAAATTAAAATCCTCCTACATTTTGTTTAGTAAAAGTCCATGGTTATTTGACCAAATTTTATAAAAGCATATTTTATCTTGATAGGACCTCAAAAAGGGAAACTAGTAAAACTGAGATGTCATGGGTGTATAATATTTTGTACCTTACTTTTTGGAAAATAAAGAGTGATAAACTAAAAAAAAAGGTTGATGCTTAGGATGTGTAACACTTGCAGTGATTTAAGAACACTAACATCAACCATATTCCGTTCTTACTTTGTCAGTGAGGCGAAATATTTTGTGTTGAATTATTTTCCATGTATTGTAATGACACATTTTGAATGAATAAAGTGGTTTCTGACCCTCATCCTGACTTTATTTACTGTGCAGCAATATCTTGAATGTTTTTCATTGACAAGCTGTCAGATTATATTATTAGTATATATACTTGCATACATTTCTGTATTAAAAGATGGCAGATTGCTGTTCAACAAAAATGTTCATGAGTGGCACATTATTTTAATTTTGTAAATAGATTTTTTAACCCATATAAGATGAGCTGTCAGATCAGCCATGCATTAAACAAACGTCGTTTCCTTGTAGTCTGAATGTACAATTGTCTGAGGTATGTGTGGAATAGTGCTCTTTTATGATTGGCAAATGTTTCTGAGAGGGTCAAAAACCTCTTAAAGACTTGATGATGTTATTGGCTATTTTACGCGGCATTATAAATGTACTTTGAATGCATGTTGTAAATGATTTGATCTGTTGTACATGTGAATATGAATAATTACGACAAAACAATAGTTATTTTGAGATGTAAGATTGAAGTGGAAATTAGCGAGAGTAGAGATATTGTATTAAATTGTTTTAACATTTGTTTGTCTTATTGGATTGTTTACTGATTCACTATTTAGAAATTAAAATTTTCAACAAATCTTGTACTGTAGGCACATGACCAAATGTCAACATAGATGTATTTTTACTGATGTATAACTGAAAGGCTCTTACAAGAGGAAGGGTGCTAAATAAATAAATGGAATACAGTTGTGTGTACTGTGACTATGCAATTCATTGCATTAGTTGATAACGATGGTGACAAACTAGTCATTCAAGTAACTTACATTTTATATGGTTTCTTTATAAAATCACGGAAGATTTATGAAGGACATTAAGCACAGGGAGATTATTTATAGTAACTTTGTAGGGTTGAACTATTCTTTAATATAAATTATATAAGTAAGGCTAATAATATAATAAACTTTATCACTTGCAATCAATGTCTTTGTTATATGTGGACTGTTATTTTGAGGCTTAATTGAAATTTTGTACGGATATTTTGTGTTAAGTTACCACTATTCCTTCAAAAGTACGGAAAGGGATATAGATAGTATTTGATATGTGCTCCAATTTGAGATGGATCCAAAGAAAAATGACCCGAGTGTAGCTATTTTGCATACCTGTTAACCCCGGACATACTTACATCACCCTCTTTTGAAAATTAAAAAGAGGGTCATATCGTGCAACGTCTTTTTTTCGCAATAAATATAAGAAAAGTAGATATTAAATTAGAACTTTAATATTTTAATGATGTAAAAGGTACATTCTACATTCATTGAACTGTTCTTAACAATTCTAAAAGCAACTCAATTATTTGTTAAAACACCTCGCTAATTACTTGTCGGTATAAAGTTCAGTAACAACTGTCTTTGTATAAACATTTGTAAAAAACGTTCTAGTACGTATATAAACAACTCGCAACTTACTTGTTGGTGAGAAAACGTAAACGGGAAATAGATCGTCTTTCTTTTGACAAAGGATGGAAAAGTCTAGAGAATTCCAAGTGTTTTCGGTAACTTCAAATATATGAAAAGATTCTCTGGCGAAAACGGGTGAAATTGATGAAATCCGGGTCAAAATTGTAACTCGCTGTGTGAAGGGCTAAAATCCTAGGTGTAACCCAACGAAATCAGGTCGCTTGGCAGGTATGATTTTGACTGATATTTTGTAACCACTATCAGGAACTACAGAAAAAATCTTGACAAAACCTGGTAAATGTACATATACATGATTAAAATCTTCAGTTGTGCCAGTGTCAAATTTGGGTGATTCAGAAAAACTATTGTGCCACAACGCATTGCATTTTTGATTCTCTCAAAATTTTGTTTGCCATTTTTAGCTCACCTGCCCGAAGGGCTAGTGAGCTTATGCCATGGCGCGGCGTCTGTCCGTCCTCTGTCAACTTTTCCTTTTAACGACTTCTTCTGAAGAATGGACATTCCTAGAGTCATGATATTTGGGTGATAGCTTCGTTGGTAGGAGCCTGACAAAGTTTGAGAATGAAAATGACCTTGACCTACTTTCAAGGTCACAGGGGTCAAATATGTCAATAACTTCAAACGACTTCTTCTGAAGAACGAAAAGGTATAGAACCTTCATATTTGGCTGTTGGCTTCATGAGATGGAGCCGGACAAAGTTTGAGAATGAAAATTACCTTGACCTACTTTCAAAGTCACAGGGGTCAAATGTGTCAAACTCTTCAAACGACTTCTTCTGAAGAACTAAAAGGGATAGAATCTTCATATTTGGCTGATGGCTTCCTGGGATGGAGCCCAACAAAGTTTGATAATGAAAATGACCTTGACATACTTTCAAGGTCACAGCAGTCAAATATGTAAAACACTTCAAACGACTTCTTCTGAAGAATTAAAAGGTATAGAATCTTCATATTTCGCTGGCGGCTTCCTGGGATGGAGCCCAACATATTTTGAAAATCACCTTGCCGTATTTTCAAGGTCACAGCGGTCAAATATGTCAAACGCTTCAAATGACTTCTGAAGAACTAAAAGGTATAGAATCTTTATATTTGGCTGTTGGCTTCCTGAGATAGATCCCGACAAAGTTTGAGAATGAAAATGACCTTGAACTTCTTTCAAGGTCACAGGTGTCAAATATGTCAAAAACATCAAACGGCATCTTCTGAATAATCGAAAGCATAAAATTATAATATTTGGCTGGTGGCTTTCTAGGATAGAGCTCACCAAAGTTTTCGAATGAAAATGACCTCAACCTACCTTAAAGGACAGAGATCAACAGCATTTTAAAGGATTTGTTCTCAAGAACCAAATGGAATGGATTCATAAGATTTGGCTGGTAGCTTTTTGGGATAGAGCTAACAAAGTATGAGAAGGAAAATGACATTGACCTACTTACAAGGTCACAAGGGAAAATATGTCGATTAACTTCGGAAGAAGAACCAAAAAGCATAGAATCTTATAATAATATTTGGCTGGTAGTTTCAACAGATGGAGCCGACAAAGTTTGCGAGGGAAATATTTGTAGTGCAATATATTATTGAATGAGAATATTTTGCTATGACTGCTTAAATATTCAGGTGAGCGATACAGGCCCTCTAGGCCTCTTGTTCAGCTAGTGCTAATATCAGGTGGGTCAAGGTTGTTAAATTGGAAAAAACTTGATGGCCCTAGTCCTAGACTGCTAAAGGCCAGATATTACTCATAGATCAATACTTTAATNAATATAGCAAATTCTTTAAAATCCTTCTCTTTCTGTAGGAATGAAAGGATTTGTTCCATATTAAGTCTGAATCATCCTTGGGTGAAGGGGAACCAATTTTGTATAAATGGTAGGTCTAGCCCCCCTGGGGGCTGAGGGGCGGGGGCAAATAGGGGAAATATAGCAAATTCTTTAAAATCCTTCTCTTTCTGTAGGAATGAAAGGATTTGTTCCATATTAAGTCTGAATCATCCTTGGGTGAAGGGGAACCAATTTTGTATAAATGGTAGGTCTAGCCCCCCTGGGGGCTGAGGGGCGGGGCCAAATAGGGGAAATATAGCAAATTCTTTAAAATCCTTCTTCTTCTGCAGGAATGAAAGGATTTGTTCCATATTAAGTCTGAATCATCCTTGGGTGAAGGGGAACCAATTTTGTATAAACCATGGGTCTGGCCCCTGAGGACCCAATAGGAGAAACATAGCAAATTCTTTAAAATCCTTCTCATTCTGTAGGAATGAAAGGATTTAATCCATATTTGGTCTGAAGGAGGACCAATTTTGTATAAATGATTGGTTAGGCCCCCCTGGGGGCTGAGGGGCGGGCCCAATAGGGGAAATATAGCAAATTCTTTACAATCCTTCTCCTTCTGTAGGAATGAAAGGATTTGTTCCATATTTGGTCTGATGCATCCTTGGGTGAAGAGGAACCAATTTTGTATAAACTGTGGGTTTGGTCCCCCAGGGGCCTTAGGGGCGGGCCCAATTGGGGAAACATAGCAAATTATTCTATAAAATCCTTCTTATTCTGTCGGAATGGAAGGATTTGGTCCATATTTTTTGTGGAGTATCCTTGGGTGAAGGGAAACCAATTTTGTATAAACAGTGTGTCTAACCCCCCTGGAAGCAGAGAGGCGGGGCCCAATAGGGGAATTAGAGGTAAAACCTTTAAAATCCTTCTTCTACCATAGGAATTAAGGGATTTTATCCTAATTTAATTTGGAGCATCCTTGGGCCAAGGGGACTCAATTTTGTATAAGCAGTGGGTGTGGTCTCCCAGGGGGCAGAAGGGCGGGGCCCAATATGAGAAAAAGAGGTAAAACCTTTAAAATCCTTCTTCGACCATGGATTAAGGGATTTTATCCTTATTTAGTCTGGAGCATCCTTGGGCCAAGGGGACTTAATTTGATATAAATAGTGGGTATGACCCCCCCTAGGGGCATATGGGTGGGGCTCTGTTTGAAGTTTGTTCTCGCTATATCTCAAGTACTGGATGGATCTTTCTGAAATTTCTTATGTACTTACAGCACCTACCATTGAGTGCTATATCTTTAATTCATACCAGTTATTTTAAACACATTCAGGTGAGCGATACAGGCCCTCTGTGCCTCTTGTTGATCTGTGTGACCTTGAAAGTTAGCCCAGACCTCTTGGTGATTTATTTGATTAATGTATCTGATAACCTTTGACCCCATATACTCACCTAGGCCTCTTGATTATCCAGCAGAAGTCATTTAAAGGATCTGACATTTGACACGGGTGTTGATAATTTGGACAACATTTGATAGTCCACCAATCCAGCTACCTACTGGTCACACATTCTAACCTTAAGTTCCTGTCATTAAGTCATTTGAAAATTTTATCATTTGGCAAGTAAGCTTTAACGAAGGTCAAGGCTATTTGTTTAATAAAGTTTGATAGCGTGCCCCTACATCCTAACAACCAATTGGTCAGATCTGACCATAAGCCTGGAGTGGTCATTCGTTTAAATGTTTGAAGAAGACCAATATTGTAACATCTTGTTATCACTATCTCTGGAAGCACTGGATGGATCTTTCGCATATTTGGTATGTAGGTTCACCTTGGTCCATAGTTGTGGTTGTTTTATTTCGAGATTGACCAAAACACTGGCTATCGGGCAATTAAAGTTTGTTATCTCTCCAAGATTTTAGACGGATCTTTCAAAGATAATAATTAGGTTTGAAGGATGTGTTTCATGTTCATTGGAAAAAATGAATGCCACCTGGCAGACATCTTGAATTTTATGGTTGAATTTTGCTTTTGCTTATTCTCAGAAAGTAAAGATCGTTCTCAAATTTTATGAATAAGTTTTCCTTGTTGCCTAGTTTTGGACATTTTAGGATCTTGTTAAATCTTGTCATTATTCTTATCATTTTCCATGCCTACGCTAGGGATCTTATCGAGGATCTCTGGACTACTAGTCTGACAAGGAATGAACTATGATTTATAATAATAATAATTTGAGGTTCTGATTTACCGCTTTTTCACAACCTAGTTTGTAGGTCATCTCAAGGCAGTTCACAAAATATTATCCCTCCCTGGGGAGCATAAGCCAGTTGCGCCATTTTGGCGCTCAGAGCTAGCATTCAAAAATTCTAGCACTGCCCAACCACGTACTCATTTACAGCTGAGAAGACTGGAACAAGTGGAGTGCTGTGAGATGAGTTAAACCCACAACACTTCGGTAACGACCCCGGCGTCCTACCACTAGATTACCATGCCTTCAATTTATGTAGAGAGAAATTCTCAGCCGAGTCAGTCTGAAGAGGCTAGTATATTACCTGGTGAAATTAAACTTAATACCACAATTAGAGAGGGTCACATAACACGTGTTATAAAGCTTAAAATGTGCGGGGGGTCAGGGCTAGTGATGGGCTGATGATCGAACAGTTGAAAATTGTTCAGTTTGCCCATTCCGAATATCGATTACAAATTCCATAATCGATATAATCAGTTCATCAGTATTGAAATGTCTTCCATGTGAAATATGCTTTGAAAGTCACATATTCTTATGATTTATACTATATGATTGACAAAAATGCATAAAAGTTGCTTGATATGCATACATTATAAAAAAACAACAACTAATGTATAGAGAACCACTCTGTCTATTGATGTAATAGTAGTGTTCTCATTTAATTTGGGTATTCAGTCCCATAAAATTATAAACCGATTATGCAATCGATCATTGTTCTGTTCACTACTTCCGATTACAAACTGATTATCGATTATGATTTTAAACCGATTGCCCATCACTAGTCAGGGCCCAGTTTAACATAGCAAGTTTTTTTTTTTAGAAAGCATTGCTGGAAAAGTAGTGCAACTAGGGGTCTGATCAATACAACGATCTCTTCTTAATGACATTTAAAACAAGAGTACCGCGGGGCGGAACAAAATACGCCCGTCGAATGCCATATAGTGTTATATACTTTCTTACATTGAAATAAGATCTGCATCATTCTAAGAGTGGTTAGCTGACATGCTATAGAAAATGTAGGAGAAAATCTTCAGACACAAAATCAAATACTGAAATGAACAAAGGGCAATAACTTTTGGAAAAATTGTTGAATCAAAATTTGTTTAAGGGATCGAGACACAACTTCATATCATGATTATAATGTATACCAAGTTTCAAAGAGATCGGTTGAAAAATGTAGGAGATTGCCGGACAAAAATCAAATACTGAAATGAACAAAGGGCAATTACTTTTGCAATAATCATCGAATCAAAATTCTTTCAAGGGAGACACAACTTCATATCTTTATTATAATGTATACCAAGTTTCAAAGAGATCAGTCGAAAATGTAGGAGGAGATTGCCGGCCTAACAAAACTTTACGCCGGCCATACAACCCCATACCATACATAATACTACCGTCAAATTTGACGGTCGTATAAAAATGTAATAGTACTGTATACAGATGTATTGTTACATCACAGCAAGGAGTCTTAAAGTCAAGTTACTATACTGCTCGTCTTGATTTACAGAACAATTCAGGCCCTGCATTGGAGATGTGGGTGCCCTATAGCAATCACGTTGCCCGTCTGTCTGTCGACAAGATTATCTCAGAATCCGAAAGATCCATCTTGATGAAATGACATTGTGATGCCCTGTGAAATGTAGATGTGCAATAGGGCTTTAAAATCTATTTAAAGTCAAGGTCACTGATACTAAAAATAGACTTTGGGGATGTGGGTGCCCTATAGTAATCAGTCAGTACAAATGTATTCTAGTTTCTGATTAAACAGGAAAGATTCTGTGTTGAGTTTGCACTTGTTCTGAGAAAATAAAAACTAAAAACCAAAACTCTTTCCAACAAGTTTAATGTTGAATCACAGAAATTATATATACCTCTTATGAAACATTATAAATTCCTTTGCATAAACAATTTATGACTAATTGCAACATTATATTAGTTTTCTACAATAAACTGTATACATACAAATTCAGACAAAAACAATTTCTACTATGTAATATGCATTAATATTTCTGATGTGAATATTGCATGTATTTCAGTGTAGATATAGGACTCAATATTTTTAAACTTCCTTATTTGCTAAACAAACTTGATCATATACATGTACATGTATTCCGTAAAAAAAATCCATTCTTGTTATTTATTTACCAAGAAAGATAACTCTGTATAACAGAAAATGAATTTGCTTCACGCTCACTGCTGAATAAACGTATTGCACGGTATTCACGATGTAATGAACTGAAATATGAATGATTTGGGATTCCTGAATGACTTAGTGTGAATTGTGTAATGAGAAACATTCCTATATCGAAGTGTTATATATATGACATGAAATATGGACCTCTTTGTTCCTGTGCTCTCTTGATCAGCACTACGGATCAATGGTATTGCTGACGATAGGTTATCAACTTCAACAGAAATGTCCCATTCTGTTTCAAATGAACGGTAAATACATGATAAAAATCCCCTTTGATATTTACACAACTAATATATTGCTAAAAATAAAAATCGAAAAAAAAAAGAAAAAAAAATTCACGACGGCCACAAATTACAATATACGTGTACTATAGTGGGGCCGAGTGAAACGGTTGGATCTTCTCTAGTCAGTTACCGGGAAAGACCTGACAACAGTTCTCAGGTCTGTTTGGATTTACCCTGATCAGTTAGTTTACAAATGGCTGCACTGATTATTCTTCATCCAAGATAATCAACCTTGATAATTGTTCTTCAATCTTATTTTAAGTAAATTATACAAAAGTCCCTCTGCTACTTAGATAGGATCAACAGATCTTTCAAATTAAAAGAATAATTTGATTTATTTTGACTTTGAAATGAAATTTTACTGATACATAATTATCCAATGTAAGTCAATAATGTATTGTAGAAAGATCCACATGATCTTCAATACCTACACTGGCAAAAATTTAAACACCAAAGTCAAAATAAAGTGATTATACTATGATATTACTAAAAACATATCTGCATAAATTCTATTTCCGATCCTCGTACATCTCACTAACAACAGACATTTTTTTCTCTCTCTCTCTGTTAATTATTTGCTCCATGTCACTCATTCTAAGTTTACATATACCGATATATACAGGAAATTGTTAAAATCTTCTACATCTCTAACTTGGGGAGTTAACATCAACAAAGTATATTGTATAGTAAAGTTAGCTGAGGTAGAAATATTTCTTCCAAGAAATACTCATGAAAATTTAGATGAGAAATGTAATAAAAAAAAAAAAGGAATTCCATCCAACCAAGAAATCACATACAAGGCAATGTGGACAAAACAACCATAAAACATGAGCCACACATTTTATATAGATGCACAGAGGGCAGATCTATCTAGGCTGGGCATGCCCTCCGATGTACAGACAACAACTTGGGGAATCTGTCCTAAATGTTACCAACACTTTGATGACATGCATAAATGGGTGCACAATCAATTTCAAAATATGTTTCTTTTATTGGAAATATTTGCAGTTAGCAAAACACTGCATTTATACACTTGTACCTGTTTGAATACTAAAAAACTTGTTGCAAAACACTTGTAATAAAGATCTTCATTCTAAGGACAGATGGATGTCGACTTTTGTGGACACTGACCCAGGAGACAAAAAAAGTGATCAGGTTTTAAGACAATTTGTTTAACTATAAAATTTGTTGAAATCAAAATATTTAGAAAACACACAGACACAGATCAGGTGCGTGGTGACCTAAATTTAAAATGAAATACACCCAGTTGATATTATCGTGAACTAGTTAATAATCTCCATTTCATTATTGATCATATTTTTATTTATTTTGAAGGAATATTATCATATTACAGTAATGAGGTTAAAGCGCTTCCTCAAGATACTTCGTTGTTTTTATTCTCTTTGTTCGTTAAAATGACAAATGCTAATGACTGAAATACATAAGAAAAAGAATACTTTTCAAAATTAACATCAAATGAAAATATTTCTCTCATCACTTTATAAAGAATTGTAAATTATGTCAATATTCCATGAATTAATTTCCCAGATATTTCAACCACAGTTAATATGCAATACAGAAAAAATACAATTTCAGGTAAGAATTCGCTTGATTCTGAATCGTTTTGTTTTCAAATTATTAGATACATTATTTGTAACTTTAAAGATAAAAAAAATATACTTAAACATAAGAGCCAATATTTTATAAGCCATACAGACCATCACATTTTATTATTATGAAGTGAAACTTTCACAAAGGCACTGGTGTGATTATCTACAGTACAATAACCATAACCTTACCTAGTTCACCTCCAATATTAAACACACTGGTATAGAGCAAACATAAAACCTTTCACTCGTTTTTTGAACTTTAATCAGAATTAGTAAGAGTGCAACAGGGGAGGTAACTGTTCATCATACCCAGAATCAAATGTATTGCATCGCTTTACTAATGAGTAAGGAACTCCAAAGAAAACTGTGAAATGATTAAATTTTACATGGTCAAATGTTCTAATGGTGTAAATAACCATATTGTTCCTGATTTGTTTTTCAGAAGGACATTATTCATATAGTGTTGCCCATGTCCGTCCCATCCCATCCATAGCGGCGGCATTTATGTCTTACAGCCATTTTCTATATTTTGTATGAATGTTGCAGAAAAAATATTTTAACTTCCTTTATTGTGAGGGCAACAAATTTACAGGGCTTATAATTTTCGAGTTTTTATCGCATTGTGAATACAGCTTATATATATCTTGCACAAAATATTGTGCTGTGCAGTTGGGAAATATGTTTCTTTTGAATAATCAAATAAAAACTTTCAAAAGGACGAACAGAAATGTTAATGTAAGACAGGGGATGTAATAAAGTACATATTCACGACCAGTGTGTTATAAAATTATAAACTACATTTCTATATATATTTAAACATTCTAGGATTTCTCTACACGTCTACCTACAATATTTAAAAATACCAATATAATAACACCAATAAATGGTTCAACAATTTAACTTTGTAACTGCAAATATAACAACATGTAACAAACATCGGAGAATTAACTAGTTTACATGACATGGGGGGAAAAGTGACCTTGACAGGAGAGAGTGACCTTGACAAAAAAAGGAAGTGACCTTGACAGGAGAGAGTGACCTTGACAAAAAAAGGAAGTGACCTTGACAGGAGAGAGTGACATTGACAAAAAAAGGAAGTGACCTTGACAAAAAAAGGAAGTGACCTTGACAGGAGAGAGTGACCTTGACAAAAAAAGGAAGTGACCTTGACAGGAGAGAGTGACCTTAACAAAAGAGACAGTGACAGTCTTGTCTTCAAGTGTAAGCAAATATAATTTTTCAATGTTTTTTAAATAATTAAGATTTGACTAATCCAATTTCTAGTTTTAAAATCTTCCAAGAAACTGTCAAACATGTCTTATTTGTGAAAATGAATTCCATATATGTCTAAGATGCACATGGGATAGATACCAATATCTTCATGAGACAAACCAAATGATCATCTTAATCAATGTGTTATAACAATCGAAGGCCCTGGACATCTTGACCTATTCCGTCTTTTCGTATTGCAGAGTTATCTGCTCTTTTGAGCTGGTATGGATTGCTACGTTATTTGTTTGTGAGAGTAACGTCATCAAATTTTTGAGAAAACGACGTAATTTTCTCATACAAACTAATGACGTAACAATCAATACCTGCTCACAAGAGAAGATAACTCTGCAATACGCAAAGACGGAATTGTGTGAAGATAAACATGACTAAGGAGCTTTGGTGTCTAGTTTTAACTCCGATTTTACTGTATGACATGATAACTGGGACTGAATTACGTCTCTAGAACTGAGGCAATGAAATCTTCTCTCTCATTTATACAGAACTAACAATTGCACTTTGTAACATTATTCCATTCCTATGGAAATTGATCTATCAACGGCCTCTACACTTCTGTAAAATCATTTACAAACTTGGTAAATAAAATGTTATACTATGTTAATTATGATTGAACTTCCTTATATAAAACACACATCTATTTCCATATGTATTTGTGTTGGCTATCAATACAGCGACGGACAAAGGCTGTTTATACCACTGAATAGACCACACATACTGGTACGTATGTAGGGTGTCCTTTAGACTTTCTCACCTTGCGTAAAAATCCTGTCGACAAGAAAATAACCTCTTTATTCTGCTAATTATGTACAAGAAAAAGATTTTTTTCCTTGATCGATATGCAAATGATTCTTTTACATTAGATATTGGATTAATTTCCTTCATCAAAATTAAACTACATACAATTACACGAAGAATGAGACTTTTGGGTCAATTTAAGAATTTGCATTTGGAAATTTGCATTCAAACCTGTCAGTTAATTTTCCATTATTAATGTAACATTGCATTGTTTTTTTTTTATAACCAAACAAACAGTTAAGTCAAAGGGGCTTGTAATTTTCTTTCCAGATTTTGTTTTACCTTTGAAGGACATCTGACTATTCACCGAATACATGAAGAGTAAAATAAAATCCAAGATATTGTAGAGGAAAACATTCCCATAAATCATGGCGAAGTCCAAATTACAAGCCCCTGTGTTGAATTATCACAAATCTTTCTCTCTCTTACAAGACTCACACAAACATTTGAATTCCTGATCTCGCTTTAACAAGCTTTAACAACCGTTTTTATTTTCAATATCTGCAGTCATTTTTGGTTTGTTTTTGTTTCCACCTATATAAAATCAGCCCAAACAATTGTATAATTTCATCTGTGGCATTTGAATCTTGACCAATGTTTAAAAAAAATCTTAATTCAATTGCAAAGTAAATGTACATGATAATACACAAAACTCTAAGGATTTATTCATAGCAAACTTTTACATGATTTTTAATGGGAATTATATGAGTATTCAGCTGCCATTTCAATGAAGACCACATCTTGCGATTTGAAAATTTGCCTAAATAAGAAATTAAGAAAATGTCATTCCATACTTACACAGCTTAGCCTTGTTAACCCTTTCACCCCTATGTAACTTAAGTAAACTTTACCATGCATTGATCTGGATGAGTCCATTGCAGTCTACAGTGGTAAAAGGGTTAATTTTGTCCAATTTTCTACCAGTTACCAGTTACAGTGGCTGGATTAAGTACCAGTCACATCACAGAGTAAATTTGAACAGAAGAAGGGGGATAACTGCCCTTCTAAACACGAATAGATTAATGGGACAATCTGATCAGTGGTAACAGGGTTAGCAAGGCCTAACTGTACTGTATAACAGGACTAATGTATTCACATGATCTGACAGAGATCACTACTTAGCATGTGCATAATGGGACTTGTCTTTTGCCGCCTGGGCGTGTAACGGGACCTGTGGCATGAACATTGGCATCGACATGGCCGAGTACTGCCTTCGCTGGTCATGGGTCATCATCTCCTCGTACGCTGCGTTGGTTCGGATTTGTGCTTCGAAAAACTGATGTAGCTGCATTGGTGATGGGAAATATGGTTGCTGTGGAAACTGGGGACGAACCATGTGGTGAGGGAAGGCAGGATGGGGCAGCCCTGAGGGATCTGCTGGAACTGTTGATGGCAGAGACGGAGCTGTGGATGACGAGGAGGACTTCTTGGATGGGAGGTTGTCAGTCGTCTGAGAAAGAAAATTATACATTTATAATCATTGATCATGTACCTCTTAAAAATTGTTAGGGTGAATGAACAGCAAGGGCAGACACTGGAACAACAATTTTGATCAAACTTGGTTCTTCCTGGATATTTCCGTGATATTGTCATTATTCTTCAGTAGGGAAATTTTGAAGTCTTTGTAAAATCATATCTATTAGTAAATTGTTTTGTTGCAACATTTTTTTTCTTTTTTTTTTAAAATATTGTACAACATATAACGACTTTTTGCCTCAAAACAACAGGAAAATCTCTGTTAATTCAATGAGAAATTGCTTTACCACTTCTCACAATTGCTTAAAAATACTCAAAAAGTTTTGTAAATAAATGCACCCCATGATAGCATGGTCCCTGATTTATCATAATTAACCGACTGAAGATCATCTTTCAACTTGCTAGCAAGCCAGATTGTCCTGCTTACAACTTGCTAGCAAGCCAGATTGTCCTGCTTACAACTTGCAAGCAAGCCAGATTGTTCTGCTTACAACATGCTAGCAAGCCAGATTGTTCTGCTTACAACTTGCAAGCAAGCCAGATTGTCCTGCTTTCAACTTGCTAGCAAGCCAGATTGTCCTGCTTACAACTTGCTAGCAAGCCAGATTATCCTGAAGTTTGATGATATACATTTTATTACCATTCATGATCAAATCATGACATGCAAGGTGAACTGCTTGAGTTGCTAACAAGAGATAAATTAACCGAGCAATGTATCTTTTGTAATGTCCGAGATATACTACAGACCGTATATATGATCAACTATTGAAATTGCCTGGCTCAATCAACACATTCAACAATGAAATGCTCCACTTTTTTGATAATTTAACTAGAGATGTAATGATTAAACATTCTCAAACAAAGTCTTAGAAACCCAAATAATGCTCCCATTATAAGCATTATTCATAGAATTATAACAATATGGTAATCGAGAAATACATGTGTTCCTCAGCAAAACTTTCCAGAAAATCAAAGGAAAATTAAAATTCTGACATTTTTAGAGGTTTCATGATCATGACATTTTTCCGAATCTTGTTTTAAAATTATTTTCTTTTTTCTTATTAAGATGGGCTTACTTTTGAAAAAATGTGAAATGTGTGTTTCAAGATTTACACATTGTTAAGATGATCGGGGAAGACTTTGCCAAGTTTCGCTGAAGTGTGCCCTTCTAGCGTATCTACATCATAATATTCTACAGCATATTTAAAAGAATAGGGTCAAATCCTTGAGTCACCATACGAGTTAGTGTTTAAGTTATTCATCTTCAATGCATATCCCTTAAGAGCATACCTTATTGCTGTGGGCAGGTGGCGGCACCAGTGGTCGGTCCCCAGCCTTACTGTTGCTATGTGCTGGGGGTATGTTGGGACTGGACACAGAGGCCTGAGAGAACACGCTGGCTTGTACGTCTGGACTGTGAACCCTGTCTAACAACAGGTGACTCCGACTGGACATGCCGGGACTGGCGTAGCGCGATGATGATATAGACGACTGGGCCAAGGATTTCACTGAAAATGGGGACTCGGCAGGTGAGTTACTGCCCCTGTCTGCGACAGGATCCCCGTTTCTGTCTCTAAACCTATCCTCCTTGTGCACACTCCTACGAAATGATTTCATACTGAGGTCACACGGTTGTTCTGTTTCAGAAGACACCACAGAACCGGGATTGCTACTACTACTATTGTTACTGTGTGCCGGCTGTGTCTCCATCTTTGGTCGTTTTGGCGCCTCAAAGTCAAATAACAGGGATCTATTGTTGGAGTGAGTTCGTTGTGGGTTTGGAATGTGAGCCTCAGAGGGAACTTGTGAGTTGTATGGTCGTTTAAGAAGTGACGATGATCTTCCAGAGTGTGCTTTAGGGGCGGGAGCTCCGGGCACATACGTGGCGGAGGTATGAGAGCCGTGGTGATGTGACTTTTGAGGAGCAGGGCTTGTGTCTCTTTTTGACCCCGACAGATGTGCGGTGGCCATCTTTGATTGGTGCCCATGCTGAATGACTGATGGTCGCTGCTCAGACGAGGATGAGGATGACGAGTTAGAACCTGATCTCATTGTGTTTTGATGATAGGCCGACTTGTCTGCAGCTGCTGAAGATTTGGCCGGTTGATGGGGTGACTGGATGAGCTGCTGCATGGACACTGGCATCTGATGCATAACAGGCAGGCTGAGAGGGTGAAGACCCCCCATGTGGATAAACGGTGGATAAAACATTCCTCCACCCGGTAACGCCGGGTGGTGGCCAGGCATTTGGGACAGTCTCGTTCTATCAAACTGTAAGAGGTCGGCCTCTGTGGCAAGGGTATTAGATTGCACGGGATCAGCCCGGAAGAGTTTGGACTGACTTACGAGACTCTTACCATCACTGGCCTGTTTTGGGTCATCGGACATAGCACTACTGCCGTTAAGTTTTTCTAACTTCACAACACTTCCATCCTGTTGAAGCTTGCCGTTCTCCTGCCCTCCTGTTTCTGATCTTAAATCAAAGGTTTCAGTAAAGTTGTTTTCTCCATTATCAGTCTTTAGTTCTATATAACTCTTCTCTTTTTCTGCATTATTCAACAGGGATTTCACAGTTTTGGGATTGCGAGATACTTTCTTCAACTGAAAGAAAAAGAAGAAAATATATAGTTAATGAAATCAATTTAAAATCTTGTACTCTTTATTCCAAAGACGAAAACATTATCCAGCGTAAAAGACTTTGCTCTAATTTTCTTCTCCCCTTTTATACTGATTACATTCAGTAAAAAATTAACACACTGCTACCTAATTAAAATAGATCCCATTATAACTGCTATGGTAATGTTCCAGTAGATTGTTTGCACCAGTGTTATTTCCAATGGAAAGGACACGGGTAGCTTTCTTCTGATGTAAATTGTGAACATTTTGCCTTTGAGGTCATTTAACAGGCTCGGAACATATCTAAATACCATAGGCAGAACTAATAAATATGACTTAGCGTGACTAAGTAGTGCAAGACTCAAAATGCCAGAGGGTAAACATTTGTTTTACATTATCGAAAGCTAAAATCAAGCTGAGAAAGCAACAATGCTATCACTATAAAAGTATTATAAAAGAATTATATGTGAAATTGTCATTTGATAAATTTTAATAAATCAAATAAATATCGACGAGAGTGTTTCTCCAAACTAAACCCAATTCTGATTCTGTTGTGTCAACAGTAAATCAACGTTGATATTGTGATATACTGAAAAGTCATTATAAGGCGTATCACTAAAATAGATATAAAGTTACACAGCATGTAAATCAGGAAAAGCAAAAACAACAAATCATAGTGAACTTTTTCTAAAAAAAAGGTGTAAAAGCAATAAGTGCTAAT
Organism: Mizuhopecten yessoensis; assembly: GCF_002113885.1. Classification (NCBI taxonomy): domain Eukaryota; kingdom Metazoa; phylum Mollusca; class Bivalvia; order Pectinida; family Pectinidae; genus Mizuhopecten; species Mizuhopecten yessoensis. The sequence continues at coordinate 258,732 of NW_018405777.1, forward strand.
TTTAACATGTTGCCGATACATTCATACATAACATAGTGAAAAACTCAAGTTTTACAGTAACACAACATCTACAATGTCCCTTCAACAGTGCACTTTGACAGTAATACAACACCTAAAATGTCCCTTCAACACAGCACTTTGACATTAATACAACATCTAAAATGTCCCTTCAACAGTGCACTTTGACAGTAATACAACATCTAAAATGTCCCTTCAACACAGCACTTTGACAGTAATACAACATCTAAAATGTCCCTTCAACAGTGCACTTTGACAGTAATACAACATCTAAAATGTCCCTTCAACAGTGCACTTTGACAGTAATACAACATCTAAAATGTCCCTTCAACAGTGCACTTTGACAGTAATACAACATCTAAAATGTCCCTTCAACAGTGCACTTTGACAGTAATACAACATCTAAAATGTCCCTTCAACAGTGCACTTTTATGTTAATACAACATCTAATATGTCCCTTCAACAGTGCACTTTGACAGTAATACAACATCTAAAATGTCCCTTCAACAGTGCACTTTTATGTTAATACAACATCTAATATGTCCCTTCAACAGTGCACTTTGACAGTAATACAACATCTAAAATGTCCCTTCAACAGTGCACTTTTATGTTAATACAACATCTAAAATGTCCCTTCAACAGTGCACTTTTATGTTAATACAACATCTAAAATGTTCCTTCAACAGTTCTCTTTGACAGTAATACAACATCTAAAATGTCCCTTCAACAGTGCAATTTTATGTTAATAGAACATCTAAAATGTCCCTTCAACAGTGCACTTTTATGTTAATAGAACATCTAAAATGACCCTTCAACAGTGCACTTTTATGTGAATAGAACATCTAAAATGTCCCTTCAATAGTGCACTTTGATGTTAATACAACATCTAAAATGTACCTTCAACAGTGCACTTTGATGTTAATACAACATCTAAAATGTACCTTCAACAGTGCACTTTGACAGTAATACAACATCTAAAATGTCCCTTCAACACAGCACTTTGACAGTAATACAACATCTAAAATTTCCCTTCAACAGTGCACTTTTATGTTAATACAACATCTAATATGTCCCTTCAACAGTGCACTTTGACAGTAATACAACATCTAAAATGTCCCTTCAACAGTGCACTTTGATGTTAATACAACATCTAAAATGTCCCTACAACAGTGCACTTTTATGTTAATACAACATCTAAAATGTCCCTTCAACAGTTCTCTTTGACAGTAATACAACATCTAAAATGTCCCTTCAACAGTGCACTTTGACAGAAATACAACATCTAAAATGTCCCTTCAACAGTGCACTTTGATGTGATTTTTAGTTCCCTTCGATGTAATTTTCTTTGGTTGATGTAATAAGATATTTACAAACTACTAAAACCAGATTAAATAAAAATAACAAGATAAACCTAGCACACTATAAGCGCTGGATCAATATCAATATTAAGGATCCCTGTCCCACTGCACTGCTTTTCGTATATACAGTAACCTCCCCTTAATTTTCCTTTGGATATAACTATAGCGCATTTGGGGCCAAGAGACTTCCACTGCCCAGGAAGCTCAATGGGTTTCAGCGAGAGTATGACAATCTAAGTCCAGAGTTTGAATCTTAGTAAAGCCCCACTTCATTTTTTACACTTAGAACACTGTTATTGATAATATTTTGTTTATTTCATCCTGATTATTTTTTTAATAAAGTCCAACAAAGTATGCTTTTCTTTACCGAAATGATTGATCAAAGCTTGAGTTATGCCCGGAAAAACAGGTTCCAATGGATAGTAACATATTTTTGTCAGTGGTATAAGAATCCTTAATATCAAATTAAATTTGAACTAAACTCGTATAGTGATCAAACTAAAAGAAACACCGCTAAATCCACCAAACAACCAGCTCACTACCTGTAATGTTGAGGATAGTGTATATTTTTAGGGACCAAGCGGTAATTGTGGGGTAGTATATAATTAAGGACTAAGCTGTGACATGATCAGCTAGCAGATCAGGATGGGGATGTCCTAAAGCTTGTGCTGTACAGGACAGCTGCGGAGGCTGCATGCACTATAAACTCATATCACATAGATCTCAATGCTTGCAAGCAATTCTCGAAAATAACAGCTGTACACTACAAATCAAGCCAACAGAAATGTTCTTATATTCCAAAATTCACCAAAAAAGTTTTCAAAATTAAACCATAAAACAAAATAAGCCACAAACGGAAGCAAATAATTGGCCCTGGACTAAGCTTCTTGTGGGTACCTTGTCTCTCTCTACAGCCTTGTGTTTGCGAATCGTCTCCCAGAGTTGGACTTTGTCTGAAGCGAGGCTGAGAGATCGCCTCCTCTGTAAAAGATTTATCTCGCCAACTGAATTCTATGGAAACCATTTATACCACTCAATCATCTATTCCTACAGCGTAATTTCTCTTCAGTATTTTCACCAACAGATTTTGTCATACTGACATTCAAAATTGTTTCAGCCAACACAATTTACCACTGTCATTCAGAACTGTTCAAATCTACAGGATTTTCCACAAATTCCTTTAAAACTTTTTCAGCCAGCAGATGTTACTGTAAATTCCTTCAAAACTGATTCCATCATCTAAATATATCCATCGAACGAACCCATTTATTACTCATTAACAAATTAAAATGTTCCCAATGACAAATCTGACGACATGACTCTAACCTTCTTTATACCCAAATATATGTTGTCACAGTATCATGGAACTCTTTTAACCTTTTATCTTCAAATTGTTGAAGTTGATCAGTACCATTTAGAAGTTTAGAAGAAACCTAAGAACACTATATGTTGTCACAGTATCGTGGAACTCTTTTAACCCAAGAACACTATATGTTGTCAGAGTTTTGTGGAAATCTTTTAACCTAAGAACGCTATATGTTGTCACAGTTTCGTGGGACTCTTTTAACCTAAGAACGCTATATGTTGTCACAGTTTCTTGGAACTCTTTTAACCTAAGAACGCTATATGTTGTCACAGTTTCTTGGAACTCTTTTAACCTAATATCTTCAAATTGTTGAAGTTGATCAGTGCCATTTAGAAGTTTAGAAGAAACCTAAGAACACTATATGATGTTACAGTTTCGTAGAATTCTTTTAACCTAAGAGCACTATATGTTGTCACAGTATCATGGAGCTCTTTTAACCTTTTATCTTCAAATTGTTGAAGTTGATCAGTGCCATTTAGAAGTTTAGAAGAAACCTAAGAACACTATATGTTATCACAGTTTCGTGGAACTCTTTTATCATAAGAACACTATATGTTGTCTCAGTTTTGTGGAACTCTTTTAACCTAATATCTTCAAATTGTTGAAGTTGATCAGTGCCATTTAGAAGTTTAGAAGAAACCTAAGAACACTATATGATGTTACAGTTTCGTGGAATTCTTTTAACCTAAGAACACAAGATGTTGTCACAGTTTCGTGGAACTCTTGTAACCTAAGAACACTATATGATGTTACAGTTTCGTGGAATTCTTTTAACCTAAAAACACTATATGTTGTCACAGTATCATGGAGCTCTTTTAACCTTTTATCTTCAAATTGTTGAAGTTGATCAGCACCATTTAGAAGTTTAGAAGAAACCTAAGAACAATATATGTTGTCACAGTATCATGGAGCTCTTTTAACCTTTTATCTTCAAATTGTTGAAGTTGATCAGCACCATTTAGAAGTTTAGAAGAAACCTAAGAACACTATATGGTGTCACAGTTTCGTGGAATTCTTTTAACCTAAGATCACTATATGATGTCACAGTTTCGTGAAACTCTTTTAACCTAAGAATTCTATATGTTGGCATAGTTGAACTCTTTTAACCTAAGAACACAAGATGTTGTCACAGTTTCGTGGAACTCTTGTAACCTAAGAACACTATATGATGTCACCGTTTTGTGGAACTCTTTTAACCTACGAACACTATATGTTGTCACCGTTTTGTGGAATTCTTTTAACCTAAAAACACTATATGTTGTCACAGGGTCGTGGAACTCTTTTAACCCAAGAACACTATATGTTGTCACCGTTTTGTGGAATTCTTTTAACCTAAGATCACTATATGATGTCACAGTTTCGTGAAACTCTTTTAACCTAAGAATTCTATATGTTGGCATAGTTGAACTCTTTTAACCTAAGAGCACTATATGTTGTCACAGTTTAGTGGAAATCTTTTAACCTAAGAACACTTTATGTTGTCACAGTATCGTGGAACTCTTCTAACCTAAGAACACTATATGATGTCACAGTTTTGTGGAACTGTTTTAACCTAAGAACACTATATGATGTCACCGTTTTGTGGAACTCTTTTAACCTAGGAACACTATATGTTGTCACAGGGTCGTGGAACTCTTTTAACCTACGAACACTATATGTTGTCACAGGGTCGTGGAACTCTTTTAACCCAAGAACACTATATGTTGTCAGAGTTTTGGGGAAATCTTTTAACGTAAGAACACTATATGTTGTCCCAGTATCGTGGAACTCTTTTAACCCAAGAACACTATATGTTGTCACCGTTTTGTGGAATTCTTTTAACCTAAGACCACTATATGTTGTCACAGTTTTGTGGAATTCTTTTAACCTAAAAACACTATATGTTGTCACAGGGTCGTGGAACTCTTTTAACCTAATATCTTCAAATTGTTGAAGTTGATCAGTGCCATTTAGAAGTTTAGAAGAAACCTAAGAACAATATATGTTGTCACAGTATCGTGGAACTCTTTTAACCCAAGAACACTATATGATGTCACAGTTTCGTGGGACTCTTTTAACCTAAGAACGCTATATGTTGTCACAGTTTAGTGGAACTCTTTTAACCTACGAACACTATATGTTGTCACCGTTTTGTGGAATTCTTTTAACCTAAGAGCACTATATGTTGTCACAGTTTTGTGGACCTCTTTTAACCTAAGAACACTTTATGTTGTCACAGTATCGTGGAACTCTTTTAACCTAATATCTTCAAATTGTTGAAGTTGATCAGTCCCATTTAGAAGTTTAGAAGAAACCTAAGAACACTATATGTTATCACAGTTTCGTGGAACTCTTGTAACCTAAGAACACTATATGATGTTACAGTTTCGTAGAATTCTTTTAACCTAAGATCACTATATGATGTCACAGTTTCATGGAACTCTTTTAACCTTTTATCTTCAAATTGTTGAAGTTGATCAGTCCCATTTAGAAGTTTAGAAGAAACCTAAGAACAATATATGTTGTCACAGTATCATGGAACTCTTTTAACCCAAGAACACTATATGTTGTCAGTTTCGTGGAACTCTTTTATCCTAAGAACACTATATGTTCTCACAGTTTTGTGGAAATCTTTTAACCTAAGAACGCTATATGTTGTCACAGTTTTGTGAAAATGTTTTAAACTAAGAACACTATATGTTGTTACAGTTTCGTGGAACTCTTTTAAACTAAGAACACTATATGTTGTCACCGTTTTGTGGAATTCTTTTAACCTAAAAACACTATATGTTGTCACAGTTTCATGGAACTCTTTTAAAATAAGAACACTTTATGTTGTCACAGTATCGTGGAAATCTTTTAACCTAAGAACGCTATATGTTGTCACAGTTTTGTGGAATTCTTTTAACCTAAGAGCACTATATGTTGTCACAGTATCATGGAACTCTTTTAACCCAAGAACACTATATGATGTCAACTATATGTTGTCACAGTTTCATGGAACTCTTTTAACCCAAGAACACTATATGTTGTCAGAGTTTTGGGGAAATCTTTTAACGTAAGAACACTATATGTTGTCAGAGTTTTGGGGAAATCTTTTAACGTAAGAACACTATATGTTGTCAGAGTTTTGTGGAAATCTTTTAACCTAAGAACGCTATATGTTGTCACAGTTTAGTGGAAATCTTTTAACCTAAGAACGCTATATGTTGTCACAGTTTAGTGGAAATCTTTTAACCTAAGAACACTATATGATGTCAACTATATGTTGTCACAGTTTTGTGGAATTCTTTTAACCTAAGAACACTATATGATGTTACAGTTTCGTGGAATTCTTTTAACCTAAGAACACTATATGTTGTCACAGTTTTGTGGAACTCTTTTAACCTAAGAACACTATATGTTGTCACAGTTT